>NW_005370385.1:616065-683907 GCF_000412655.1 Myotis brandtii
ATTGATTTTTTACAAAGAGGAAGGGAGAGAGATAGAGAGTTAGAAACATCGATGAGAGAGAAACATCGGTCAGCTGCCTCCTGTCCCCCACTGGGGATGTACCCACAATCAAGGTACATGCTCTAGACCGGAATCGAACCTGGGACCCTTCAGTCCGCAGGCCCAAGGGTCACATATTTATTTATTTATTTATTTATTTATTTATTTTTTCAAATGTTTTTATTGATTTTAGAGAGATAGGAAGGGAAAAGGATGGAAAGAGAGAAACAGCGATTGGCTCCCTCCTGCAAGCCCCCTACTGGGAATTGAGCCTACAACCCGGACATGTGACTTGACAGAGAATTGAATTGGTGACCTCCTGGTTCATGGATTGACATTCAACCACTGACCCACACCAACGGGGCCACATTTTTATGTATTTACTAGAGGCCCTGGGGGGTCCCTCGGCCTGGTCTGTGTCCTCTCGCAATCTGGGACCCCTTGGGGGATGTTGGATTGCCCGTTTCGGCCCGATCCCCACAGGCCAGGCCAAGGGACCCCACCGGTGCATGGATCCGAGCTCCGGGCCGCTAGTATATATGCATATAAGACCTTTGGTTAATCTCTTCCTGCCTTCCCCTTTGCCCCCTTCCTTCCCTCTGAGATTCATCAGTCTGTTCCATGTTTCCATGCCTGTGCATTGAGCGTCTACCCCCTGGTGGTCAGTGTGCATCATAGCTACTAGTTGGATGGTCGAACGGTTGCTTAGGCTTTTATATATAGAGATTTTTAGTTGCTACATTTAAAAGTCTGTGCTCTGTGAAAATAAGTGGCTACTTCATACTAATAATCAGCATCAATATTTTACGTAGTTTAGTGAATAAAGGGTAGGATAAATAAAATATTTGCTTTTTTGTCTTTTCCTTTTTCTGTTTCTATGGTAGTGCTAATTCTTTTTCTGTTTCTGCAGTAGTGCTAGCATTTTGATTGCAGCAGATATGCTAGATTCAGTAAGATACAAACACATCCAGAAAGTGGAACTGTTGAAACGCCAACTTTTTTTTGGCCACTGCTATTCAAAAGAAGGAAAGGACACACTCACACAATTTCTTAGACTTATTTTCTTCTGTAGTCTTAGTAGAAAAGAAGCATGAAAAGTATTGTCATTCTGTGTAAGTAAAGGGAGTTAGGAGAGAAAAATAATTTTTATTCTACTTAATAGAAGCCAGCATAGTGTTTGGATTACTAGAAAAACTTGCTAGTGTTGACTAATGTAATTTGTAAATACTAGCCAATTTAAAGTATTTTGTGTATCTTTGTGCTTTTTGTAAGTCTTTATATGTGTATAATATTTATCTGCATGGCTTATATTACATGGTATATACAGTGGGGCCTTGACTTACGAGTTTAATTCGTTCCAAGACTGAGCTCATTAAGGAGCTCGTTAACTCAAATTACTCTGTCAATTCAATGCAAAAAATCGGCAGAGAGACAGCTAGTATCTCAAAAAACTCGTTAGTCGGGACACTCGTAAGTCAAAGCCCCACTGTAATGAGTTTAACAAGTATTGAATGTCATCCAAGTTTTGTGATAGACTCTGGTTTGAAAACAGATTTGGTACCTGTTTTCGTAGAGCACAGTCCAGTGCAAGTGCTGTCTCCTATGAATCGGATGCTTTCTGTGCCATTAACCCCTTTGGCAGGCTCGTTTCCAAGCTATGTTTTAAAATGGATAAAATATATAAGACTGCAAAGATAATTATATTTAACTAGAGGCCCAGTGCATGAATTTGTGCACTGGTGGGGTCCCTCAGTCTGGCCGGTGATTAGGGTTGGCCAGGGGGAGGGACTGCGGGAGGTTGGCTGGCCGAGGGAAGTTGGCTGTGGGAGCGCACTGACCACCAGGGGCAGCTCCTGCATTGAGCGTCTGCCCCCTGGTGGTCAGTGTGTGTCATAGTGACCGGTTGTAATGGTCGCTTAGGCTTTTATATATATAGGTAAGATCAAAATAGTAAAAAGCCAAATTTGTAATTTTGTAATGTGATTTTTAATTGCCCATAAATTATAAAATCTAATTTAACAATTACTGTAATTTAGAAGTAGAGATGAGGGTAAATGATATTTTAAGATATCTGCAAACACTGAATGTGATAAGAAATTACCTGCTTCCTGCTGGTGTCGAGACACAGTTATGGCTATACCAGCTCTGCTTGTGTGCACATTCATAATGAAATGGCTGTTGAGAACTCCAAATCTCAAAGGTTAGTAAAGATAAAGATGTAATTTCTCTCTCCAAGATCTAAGAACACTTGATTAAATGCATTTTAGAAATTCATTAAAAGATATGGTGCTTTGAGGGCATGTACTCTGTGCTAATGAGGGAAGCCATAATTGGGCGCTGGGCTATTTTTGACATCTTGTAGTCTGTCACCCTGTCATGTTGGTGAGTGTGCTGAATATATTCATAGGACACATATAGCTCTTTCAAATAAATTATTTAACCTTTGAGGGAAATAATTTCATCATTGTCCCAAATCAAAATGTTTTATTTCTGTGAACTTGGCTGTGAGGTGTTTTCTCTATAATCTTATTCAGTAGTGCTTAAAAAATAAAGAGAAAAACTCTGTATTTTCAGATATCATCTCATATTCAACAAATGTTCCTCAGTCACACAGCCTTAGTAGAAAGTGAACATTTCGCTTTATCATGAATCTAGCCTTAGAGCTCCTGCACTCCAGCCAGCTGCTGTGCCAGGTGCCTTAGAGTACCCTGTTATCTTGTGTGCTGGTGGAAAGAGCGCCCTCTGGCTTTGACTCTCAGCTTTGCTTGCTGTTACCCAGTGATCTGAGCTTCTTATTCTTCTTTCAGACTTTAGTTTCTTTATCTTTTAAATAAGGATATTATGTCAGATATTATTATTTAAAAGGGTGGGTGGAGTGAGAGAACTCTTAGCTGGGCTTCTCATTCCTTTCTCAGCTGCACTCCTCATCTCTTCCCTTACCTCATTACACCTCGTACTTCCACCTCAACAATTACTGTGTCTTGGCATTACCATTTGTTGTCTCTTGACTAGACTCCTTACAGATAAGGATCCCGATTCTGTTTTTGTACTGGCTACCATTTGAATAGAATGTATGTCAGTAGTTACTTTGGTGAAAAATCGTTCTAAGAAGTGATTTATTAACTCCCTAGCACGAGGCCAGGAGGTGCTGAATAAGTTTTCATTCCTATTACTTCTCACAACACAGTTTCATAACGTGGGATCTGACGTCATGTGTTCGATGTCTGGGGGGTATTGTCCAACTAGATGGGAAAGTTAATACATGTTAGAATAGCGTGTGTGAATGTGGATAATTGGAATAGCAATCACATACCCACACTTACTGTATACTTCAGGCGAGGGGGCTAGGTCTTTGCATGTATTATCTTTTCTGATCCTAAAGACAGTTTTATACTAGAGGGTATTAATTAGCTGCCTTTTATTTTATTTTTTAAAATATATTGATTTTAGAGAGGAAGGGAGAGGGAGAGAGAGATAGAAACATTAATGATGACACTCTCATTGATCAGCTGCCTCCTGCACACCCCCCACTGGGGATTGAGCCTGCAACCAGGGCATGTGCCCTGACTGGGAATCAAACCACGATCTCCTGGTTCATAGGTCGATGTTCAACCACTGAGCCACACCAGATGAGTAGTTAGCTGCCTTTTAAATGATTAGCACACTGAACTTGAGATGCGGTTAAGTAACTTACCAATGTCACATTGCTAGCAAATGACTCAGCTAGGATGCAAATTCTGGACCATTCAATTCCAAGGCTTTGATTTTAACTACCCCAACAAATAGCCTTTGCTATTCATTTAAATTTTATTTTTGTCATAAAACCAACTATTTAGGATTAAGTAACAGTTGTCAGAGGTGGAATGGCAGACTTTAGATCTGGTTTACCATCGTATCCCATTTACATTTGTTTCCTCAAAGAATTGCCCAGCACAAAGCAGTGTCTTTGAGTGACGGGCACTGGCTGTCAACTTCTCTTAGGAACCCCCTCTCTGATGGGTTCTTTAGTGTAGTTAACCCCGCACATGTGCCACCTAGTGGTTCCAGATTAAGCACTGGTAGGGGCTGAGGATAAAATCACCCCCTCCAGGCACCCCAGGGGTGGAGTGCCTTGCTTTAGGCACCAGTCCAGGATGGTGTTCAAGAGTGCATTTTCAATAATAAACTGATAACTGGCAACCGGCATCAGAACTGTTTCCTGCGTTGCCACTGGTTGATAGTCCTTTCATCCAGAGCACTGTGTTCCACATCTTGCTGTGACACACTCTGACATCTTCTGAAGACAGACCAGGAGAAGAGAGGGACACAAACATGTATGTAGTTGTCCTGCCTTGACGCTGATGGACAGTAAGACCCAACTTATTCCACTAGATGAAGAGCGACAGTTAAAAAAGATTGGTTCTTTATTGGTACGTTTTTCTTTTTCTATTTTGTGCCTGGAACAGCTAAGAAGTAGGTATAAGAGTCTTCCTACTCCTTAAAGACAAAGGACCAAACCAAAAGTAAAACCAAACCCACCGTCCTTGCTATTTCTTTAGTATATGCGGGTTAGGTTCATGGGCAGAGGGGAAGAGAGAGAACAGGATGGACCCCTAGAGCCTGTCTTATGTTCTCTCTGTGGATCAGGCTTATTCCTTCCTGCTCCCATTTCTAAGGGGGAAAAAGCCTATAGTTAAGAATCTGTTTTTCTTCCCTGTTAAATGTAGTGAACCTAATTTCAGAAGGTTGTGTACTTGAAAACTACCAACCTACCATTAAGTTTAACCTTGCCCGCTTCCTTTTAGGTCTAATTTGAGAGAGAGACAGACAGACACACTGTCCTCCTACTTGCTTCTCTTTAGTTGTAAGCAAATAAAAAAACAAACAACACAACACTAAAAATGTTAAAAGTGTTATTATGTACTCTCTTTTTGAGGGGAAGAAAAATTCTGACTAAAGGCTGTGAGTGGTACTGAGTAGGGACTAGATTAGGGTTGGAGGCTAAACGGAGCTGCTCTTAGAACGGTAATGGCCTGTGACCCTGGTCCCTTGGGGTCAGTCCTACAAGCTTCTGAGACAGTCGTCTTCTTCCTCGTTTACATTTCTCATCTCTTCTCTGAACTCTCACTCTTTCTCCTTATCTAGTAATAGAATTGGTGCCAGAAAAGCGTATCCCACACATGCTCTGGGCATCTCTGAGTAGAAGTGAAATGCTCCCATACGGGGATTTTACATGTGGTCATTGTATAAGACTTTATATGTAATGGACAGAGAGACTCTCTAGCAGATCTGTATTGCTTTGTATCTTTGGTTGTAAAAGCACTGAGGGTCGGCAATACAAATCCTGGCTCTTTCCAGATGCTTTTCCCTAGATCTGCAGGCTCTGTAGATACCCGGTCTACTTTCCATGTCATTGCAGGTCAAAGATCTGTCACATATTTTGATACAGCATAAGAAGAGTCATTTGATTTCTAAACTCCAGTGTCACTGTTCTCATTGCCTGGTCACCAAACCACCTATTTCAAGTTTTTGTTGTGGCATTTCCCCACTCCTGATACCAGTTTCTGTGTTAGTTAGGGCATGGGTTAAACTGCTGTGACAGAGACCCCAGTGGCTTAAACAAAACAACTTTCTCTTGTGTAATATTTCTGAGACGAGAGGTCCCGACTGATGGGGCATCTTTGCTCCCTCTGGTAGTCTGTGGTCCCAGGTTCCTTCCATCTTGTGTCTCTGTCTTCCCTTGGTACGTTGCTCTCACCTCGGGTGCGGCACCTCGGTGGCTGATATGTCCATGTTACAGTGCATGGGAAAGGGGGGACCGATTAGCCCTTTCAGGGGAGGTAGAAGCTGCATGGTCACTTCTGGTCATTTCTGATGGTGAGAACCTGTCAGGCTTGGCTGCAAAAAAACATTGGGAGACCGGCCGGTGTCGCTCAGTGGTTGAGCATCGACCTATGAACCCAGAGGTCACAGTTTGACTCCTGGTCTTCGGGGCGCATGCCCAGGTTGCGGGCTGGATCCACAGTGGGGGATGTGCAGGGGCCGGCTCATTAGTGATTCTCATCATTGATGTTTCTATCTCTCTCTCTCTCTCCCTCTCTGAAATCAATAAAAAATATTGTTAAAAAACCCCTTGGGAAATATAGTGTATGAGAATGAAGTATGGGTTTTGTCCTTTGTCCATTTTTCTTTCTTTCTTTTTTAAAAAAAATATATTTTATTGATTTTTTACAGAGAGGAAGGGAGAAGGATAGAGAGTTAGAAACATCCATGAGAGAGAAACATCGATGAGCTGCCTCCTGCACATCCCCCACTGGGGATGTGCCCGCAACCAAGGTACATGCCCTTGACCGGAATCGAACCCGGGACCTTTCAGTCCGCAGGCCGATGCTCTATCCACTGAGCCAGACCGGCTACGGCCTTTGTCCATTTTTCTATTGGTTATGTGCCTTATTCATCTGTGGAATACCTTACTTACTCTGGATTTAAACACCGTTTAGGGGATACAGATTACATTTATTTTCTTCCAGTCTTTGCATATTTTTCATTTTGTCCATGGGAGGGCTTTGTTGTATATAAATTAAAAATTTTAATATAGTAAAATTTGGAGATCTTTTTATAACTTTTGATGGAGTGCACTTTATGTTGGTAGATTTGGTTTTAGGTACTTTACATCCATTTTGTGGCTGGGGTAGGCAGGGTAGGTGCCATGATTGATAGGCTCCACAAAAATGTAATTTATGACTGACTTTTCTCTTTCAATTTTAAAAAGAAACATGTTCTTTTAAATAGGAAAAACAAAGCCATCTGTTTGATGCCTCATCTTATCATTAATTTTATTATTTGACAGGATTTATAATTATTTGTCCTTTTTCTAACAAAACAATTACTAGTTCTCCAAATTATTCATTTGTCAAAATATTTCCCTAACATTCATTTTTAATCTAGAGGACTCTGATTGTCCCAAAGGTAGGGGACTCAGATTGAAGTGCTAACCCAGAAATTAGAGATCAAATGTGGTGTGAGGGTCAGTATTCCAGCTGCTGGGTGTGTCTCGTGTGCAGTGGAAATTGGATCTGGAACTCAGGAGAGGAAATGGTCAGAGATGTTGATTTAGGAATCTTTAAGTCCAGAGGAGACTGTTGAGACCTCGATAGTAATGAAGTGCCTCACAGAAGAGCACATGCAGAGAGGGCTGTACCCACATTTTGAGGTCTGAGAGAAACCAGCTGTAGGGACAGATGTTAGACCAGTTCCTCTTTGTTAGCATCTTCTAACTTATGGGCAAGTAGATCGAGGCTGAGACAGACTGTACCTATAGTTAGTAGTTGGTAGAGCTGGTACCTGGGACTGGATCTTTTCTTTCTAAATGTTTTTATTGACTTCAGAGAGAGGAAAGGAGGGGGAGAGAGAGATAGAAACATCAATGGTAAGAAAGAATTATTGATCAGCTGCCTCCTGTACAAGCATCTTCTAACTTATGGGCAAGTAGATCGAGGCTGAGACAGACTGTACCTATAGTTAGTAGTTGGTAGAGCTGGTACCTGGGACTGGATCTTTTCTTTCTAAATGTTTTTATTGACTTCAGAGAGAGGAAAGGAGGGGGAGAGAGAGATAGAAACATCAATGGTAAGAAAGAATTATTGATCAGCTGCCTCCTGTACATACCACACTGGGGACCGAGCCGGCAACCCAGGCATGTGCTCTGACTGGGAATCGAACTGTGACCTTCTGATTCCTAAGTCTATGCTCAACCACTGAGCCACGCCGGCCAGGCCTGGGACCAGTTCTTTATGACACCAGAGCCTATGGTAATCTGTTGTCCCCCGTCCTTACAAAGGCAGAAGAGCATCTCGCTGAGGAGGAGGCAGTCGTTGGTGTCAGGTGAATTTCCGATTGTTGGTTCTGCTGCCCTGGGTGGTGGAGAGGCTGGTTGCTGTGGTGCGGAGCATGGGTGCAGTCACTCCAGAGGCCCGTTTCATAAAGTTTGGTGGTGAAAGGAGGACAGGCAGAGAGAAGGAGCTTGAGGGACTGTGAGGGGTGTGTGTATGTGTGTAGGGGTGCAGAGAGATCTGAGTGAAATTAGAGGTCTAAGCCAAGAATTCTGTTTGCAGAGAAGAATGATATGAAGGGTGATCGTGTTAGAAAATCCTTGCAGCAGTTACCTTGCCTCCTTAGAAAGTACGTACATGTGAGGTGCTTGGGGTGGAGTCTTGAGGGTAGTTGTAAAGGCAATAGAGTGAAGGTGTGTTTTTTTCAATTATTTAGCTTTTAGAGTGGCTGATTATTAGAGGGCATAATGATTGTTTCAAATTGACCATAATCTCAATTTATGAATTGCAAAGAAAGTTTTTTTTTTAATGAGTTACTTTGAAATACATTTGTTCTGTAGACGAACTGCTGTAATCCTGAACATCAGGTTTATAACAGTTCCTACTAGAAGAAAACTTCTTAGAGTGAATTGTAATTTGAGGACAAGGAAAAAGTATGGCTTGTTTTACATTATTTGATTATCATTTTGCAGTAGAGAATAAATATATAAGCCATGCCATTAATCATGTACATAAACTTTTCCTCTGTTAGTGAAATATTGTCATTGTATTATCCTTTTTTATTTATGACATGTGCTTTATAGGTAAATTCACCGAAGATGAATGTAAATGCAAAAATGACTCTCTATTTTCTGTTCACTATGCAGCAGAAATCAAAGAACAGTCTGCAGAAGAGGATGCTGAGGTGGAGGCGGATGGCAGCAAGCGGCTGGCCCCGGCCCTGCAGCGCTCTGTGTCTGAAGAGTCAGCGAGCTCCCTGGTCTCAGTTGGTGTAGAAGCCAAAATCAGGTTAGAGGATGAATGCAGCTGGTTGGAGATGAGCAACAGGAGAGCACAGCTTAGGATGTGAACCTGGATGGAATTTTATTATTTAGTAGCTTTACATTTCAGGCTGCTGCCTTGCTGTGTAGTTGCGGGGAGGGGTGTCTGTGCGCTCAGTTGTAGAACCAAGCGATACTCTAGCGCAGAGGTGGGGAACGTCTGGCCCAAGAGCCATATGAGGCCTGGGAAATCATTTGGTCTGGCCCTGCCAAGGTATTAGAGGTGAGTTAATTAAACGAAGGCAGGGCTTTTTTCTGCATTCTATTGGATTGATAATTTTTTTCCTATTGATTATACATTATATTTTGCTTTTAAGATGGTGTTCCTTAACTTAAGGCTCAGACTTCATAATTCTTTATTGAATTTAATTTTGAAAGAATTTGAAACTTACAGTTTTGATTGATTTTTTAAAAAAAGTTTTATATTTTCATATCTCTGCAATCTGTGGCATTTAATTTTCTAGTTACTTTAGATATGTACAGTCCTATAACCCCTGCCACCAGAAGGTAAAGAACAGTTCCAGCCCTAGCTGGTTTGGCTCAGTGGATAGAGCATTGGCCTGTGGACAGAAGGGTCCTGGGTTCGATTCCGATCAAGGGCACATGCCTGGGTTGTGGGCTCAACCCCAGGGAGGAGTGTGCAGGAAGCAGCCGATCAATGATTCTCTCACATCATTAATGTTTCTATCTCTCTTTTCCCTCTCCCTTCCTCTCTGAAATCAATAAAACAACAACAACAACAAAAAACAAAACAAACAAAAAACAGAACAGTTCCATCACACCAAAACTTCTCTGAAGCCCCTTGTTGTTACCCCTGACCCTGGATTCTGCCCTCAGCAGCCACTCTCCTATTCCGTGTTCCTATAGTTTTGCCTGTGCAAATACATCATGTGAGTGGAACCATAAAGTATCTATCCTTTTTCTTAGCATGATGCATTCAAGGTTTATCTGTGTAATTGCATAAGTTGTAGTTGTTTTTATTGCTGAGTAGGGTTCTGTTTTATGGAGTTGGCTACCACAGTTTTTTATGCATTTCTCAGTAAAGAGTATTTGGGCAGTTTCCTTTTGTTGGCAGTTATGAATAAAATTGGTGTAAATAGTCTCTTCTAGGTTTTGATGTGAACATAGGGTTTTTATTTCATTTGGGTAAATGCCTGGGTGAGAGATCATTTTAAAGGAAAACACCAACATGTTTCCTCGTGCACTGTACTGTTTTGTGCTCCCACTAGTGATGTGTGAGAGTTCCACTGGAGAGTGGGTAGGAAGGATGCTTCTTGTTCCGATTCAAATTGATTCCTAGGTAGGCACAGTGCCCTTAGGTTTCAGGGATTGGTATTCTCACTGGTCATGCCATTGCCTCAGCTGTGGGAGACCTGGGTCCAGGATGTAGTCTTGCTCCTTGTCCAGGGTTAAAAGTCCATCCCTCTAATTCTATTCCTTCATCCACAGTTGGTTGTCACCATTGCAGCATGGTGATTTTTGCTGTCCCCCCAACCAGCCTAAGGTTTTTGTTTCCCAGGAAAAATGGGAGAGACAATCTGGGTGGGTCTTTGTGACTTCCCAGATTCCCCTCCCCCAGCTAGGACCATGACTGGCACATCCATGGGACTCTTCCCCATGCACATGGGCACCTGGGAGGTCCACAGACAGATTCCTCTTGTGTCTGTGGGTCATGGATGTTTTACACTCTGACACTCAGCCTTCATCAGTTTCTTAATTTTTTTACTGAATTCTTCTTATCTTGCTTGTAAGACATAAGGGGGCCTCTTCCCCAGATGCAGCAGGTGCTTGTATCTTATCACCTTATGGAAATGCCTGTCCTTCAGTTGCAGGTGAATTGGTGGCCCTACAACTCCTGCAGACTGATGGGGCCAAGAGAAGTGAATTTGTAGATTGTCTGGCGAGTGTTGGTGGCAAGGAGGGAGCAATGCTCTGCAGCTTTCTAAATCCGAAGTGGAGACCAGGGGTTCCCCCTGTGACCCCCAAAGTAACAAATTACTCTGAGATGTTCAACTTTCTTTCTACATCTCTTTCAACCTTTCCTAATGCTTCAATAATTTGAGTACTTCTCTAAAAATATTTTCATGTGGGCCTATTGTATGGTAAAATTTCTGAGGTCTTATAAGCCTAGGAATGATTTTATTACGCCTTCACTTTTGTTGTTGTTGTTAATCCTGACCTATTTTCCCATTGATTTTTAGAGAGAGTAGAAGCGGGGGGGGGGGGGGGGGTAAGGAAGAAAGGGGGAGAGGGGAGAGAGAGAGAGAGAGAGAGAGAGAGAGAGAGAGAGAGAACGAACCTGGATATGAGAGGGACACATCGAATTGGTTGCCTCCTAGATGTACCCTGACTAGGGCCAGGGATCGAATCTGTAACCCCAGGTATGTGCCCTTGACCAGGAATCGAACCCATGACCCTTTGGTGCATGGGCCAGTGCTCTAACCATTTAGCGCACTGGCCAAAGCAACACTTTTACATTTGAGTGATGGTTTTGGATATGAAATGGAAGGTTAAGATATTTTCTATCAATACTTCAAAAGTATTGGTTGGCTTTCTAATCAGTGTTGTCAGTGAGGCTGGTGTCAGCCCGACTGTTGCTGCTCATAGCTAATCTTTCCAGGGGAGAGAGACAAGCCAGAAACTAGGTATGCGGAGAGAAATGTCAGCTTACTAGTGCAGAGAGAATTACACACAGAAAGTTACAAAATTAATAAGACACTGGCAAAGGAAGGCAAGAAAAAATTTTTCTTTTTCTATTTGACGCTACTTCTCTGAAAGTAGACCACATTTAAGTGTGTGTGTGTGTGTGTGTGTGTGTGCGTGTGTGTGTGTGTGTGTATCCAGGGGCAACACATTTATCATTAAATTGAAATCGTAAATAGTCAACTTTCATAAACAAAAGGAAATTAGTTGAGAGAGACCAAATATGAATTTAACTTATGTTAAAAAAAATTATTGAGAGCCCCTTCTAGTTGCTAGATGGGATACTGCCGGTTCATGAATCACTTAATAAAGCCAATTAGATCTTCAAATAAAAAATTACCTAAAAGAGATTATAGATTATTTCTATCACCTGTTAATGCAAGACATTATGACGTTCGTGGGGTAGACACGGCAGAGGTGATGGCGGAAACTGATTGATGGGAAGAAAGATTTGGGTGCAGCTGTTGTAAATGAGCTTTGAAAAGAAATATATCCAAGAGAGAGAGAGTACTTTTTATTCTGTTCTTTCTAAGGTCCCTCATTAAGCATATATTCCACAAGCATATATTGTTCTTGTCCTTTAACTTTTAAAATAGTTTATTTAAAAAAATTAATAGATTTTATTGTTTAGGGCAATTTCAGGTATACAGAAAAATCAAGTGGATGACAGAGAGTTCCTGGTGCCAACCTTCTCCTGCCTCTATTTCCCCTATTGTTAGCATTGTGCATTAGTGTGGTACTACATTTGTTACAACTGATATCCCAGATGTGATATATTATTATTAGCTCAAGTGCATAGTTTACACTAGGCTTCATTCTTTGTATTATATAGTTTTCATAATTGCATAATTCAGGTACCTGTCATTAGTGTATCCTAGGAAACAGTTTCTCTGCTCTCCCAGTCCTTGCTCCACTTCTTCATCCTTTCCCATTCCTGTGGAACCCCTTTCACTCCTCCCTTCGTTAGCTGTCCAGCCCCAAAACAACTTACATTTATGTCTTCATGTCTCTCCCTGTATCTGTGTGTGTGGTAATGTATCGTGCATAAAGAACGTCCTATCAGGCGATTAATAAAAACTTTGTCACCACTTGTTTACAAACCTGGTATG
This sequence comes from Myotis brandtii, assembly GCF_000412655.1. Lineage (NCBI taxonomy): Eukaryota > Metazoa > Chordata > Mammalia > Chiroptera > Vespertilionidae > Myotis > Myotis brandtii. Next base: position 628,768 of record NW_005370385.1, read on the forward strand.
TAATTGTGTATTGTGTGGCCATTAAACACTATCCTCTTCCCTAGTCTTAGCTTCACTTTCGTTATTCTTGTTAATACTTTGAGTTTCTTGAATCAGATTTAAAAGAAAATCGTGTTTCTAAGTATAAACTGTAATTTTTTGATTTGGTATGTTTGTTATTTTTAAAAAATCATGCTGTGGAAAAGTAGAATTGCAAATGTATAATTGTAATCATACTAGCATTTAAAAATGTCTTACACTAAAAACAATTTAATTTTAAAGCACAGCTATCTGTAGCTGTCACTTTGAAAAATTAAATTTCTCTTTCTCTGTCTCCCTTACTTTCATTTCTACCAGTGAACAGCTCTGTGCTTTTTGTTACTGTGGTGAAAAAAGTTCCTTAGGACAAGGAGACTTAAGACAATTTAGAGTAACACCTGGATTTATCTTGCCGTGGAAAAACCAACCTTCCAGCAAGAAGGACATTGATGACAACAGCAATGGGACCTGTGAGAAAATTCAAAACTCAGCACCGCGAAAACATAGAGGACAGAGAAAGTAAGCAATTTTTTGTTTTTGTTTTGTTAAGCCTCACCCGAGGATATATTTTTCCCATTAATTTTTAGAGAGAGTGGAAGGGAGGGGGAGAGACAGAGAGAGAGAAAAATGGATGTGAGAGAGACACATCAATTGGTTGCCTCCCACATGCGCCCCTACAGGGGCTAGAGGGATCCAGCCTGCAACCGAGGTATGTGCCCTTGACTGGAATCGAACCTGGGACTCTTCAGTCCAAGGTCCGATGTTCCAACCACTGAGCCAAATTGGCTAGGGCAAAAATAAGCAATTTTAATCTAAATGGCTGGGATGCATTATGAGTATATAACTTCTCTTTATTGCATTGTTTGTGACTGTATAAATGGTGTTACTGAACAGTTTCTCATGTTTTCAACTTTCATAGGGTGCTCTATGACTCAGCATTAACCCAAAAAACACCCCTTTTCTCAAAATTTCTTTCTTATTTTTAAAAATTTGCTATCTTAACTATATTAACAAAATCAGTGTGATCACAAAAGTTAACTTGTGGAAGAGAACTTTAAAGAACATAACGTAAATGGAAAAGAAGGTAAAAAAAAATTAGTGAAGTCTTTCCTTCCGCTAAGTAAGTTTTTAATGGTTTGTAAGGATATAATAAGAGAACAGCAAAATCAAAGTGTTTTTCACTAATGTTCTTTTTTTAAAAAAATATATTTTATCGATTTTTTTACAGAGAGGAAGGGAGAGGGATAGAGATTTAGAAACATCGATGAGAGAGAAACATCTATCAGCTGCTTCCTGCACACTCCCTACTGGGCATGTGCCCGCAACCAAAGATACATGCCCTTGACCAGACTCGAACCTGGGACCCTTGAGTCCGCAGGCTGACGCTCTATCCACTGAGCCAAACCGGTTAGGGCTTCACTAATGTTCTTTATGTGCCATTTATTGATTTATTTTTTGGTTCAGAGAATGTTGAACTGTCTTGTAAACTCTTATTACAATATAGTGTGGACTTTCTTTCTAAGTAGTTAATTATATACTGAGAATGCCCTTTCTGAAGTTAAAGATGTTCTTTTTTTTTTTTTTTAAACAAAACAAGAATTTACTAAGGTATTTGTATATCTATATATTTATATTAGAAACTTTTGTCTAATATGTTTAGACAAATCATAAAAATCTCTTTATATGTTGTAGAGTTTTGGTTAAAGGCCATTTTATTAATCTGTGGATTTGGCTTTGGTAGTAGAGAGAACAAAATTTTCTGAGGTCCACGAGAAAGTGTAAAATTAATTTAGCTTGGAAGGCTCGCCAGTTCTGCCCCTGGAGGGTGATGATGTCATCCTCCAAGTGCTTATCTGGCTTCTCTCCAGAGTTAAGTTCTAAGGCATTGTTGTGTTGTACCTATTTGATTGGTTCCTTCTTTTGGACTGCTGCCAATGCCTTGAAGACCTGAAGTAGGAAATGAAACAATCACAAGAGAGAATCTTTTAAAAGAATTTAAGGTGGAACAGTTTAAGGAAGTTTAGAAGTACTGTATCTGGAGTCCTGATATTTTAATCACACATGTGAGCTTTCCCATTGTGATAAAATGAGTGGTTTTATCCTAAGGAGGACTGCTGTCTTCAGGGTTGACATTAGCATCTTAAAACCTGACGGGTAAATTCGATTGAGCCACTGGTTAGGACTGGTTAGTAATAGACTGGTTATTCATCCCATTGGTTTTTATACCCATCCCCTCATTACACCATCCATCAATAATACAAATTTATGGATTGGACCAGGTTATATGTTATATCTTCATGTTCTGCTTTGAATAATGGCAATTATATCAACACCTGTTCTGGGAAATACAGTTGGGCTTCAATAACTTATTTTATAAGCTAATTTTTAGTGGAAGTGTTTATGAGCTAAGATGTTCATTATGTAAAAATAGCTTTCCTTGGTTTAATGAAAGTCTTTATACACACCTAGCGTTTACCAAGTTATTAAGTAACGGTAATAAGCCAGTTAGTGGATCTTAGGAATAAAGCACATTTATTATAAAATTTGGAAATCATTTAAGAGTAAACAATTAATTTAGGTTGGTAGTGATTTTAAATATTTACAGAATATGTTACTAATGGGCTATAAATTAGATGAACAGGTAGTTGTTTGTTTTTTTTTTTTAAATTTGTAAAGGAGGTTTTAAAATAGTTCTTTCTTCTTGGTTTGCTAAATAGAAGACTATATAATCAAGGGTTTATTTCTTCTTTCCTTTTGTTAGACTTAAAATTTTGGGGGTATGTTCTTCATCTGGCTTCTCTTGATGTTCTTTCCTAAGGAGGGTTGCTGTCATCTTTAGGGTTGACATTGGCATCTTACTGATGTGGTGCATATGTACAAACCGAAGGGGAAATTTGATTAAGTCCTGGGTTAGGAACTGGTTAGTAATAGACTGGTTAGCCATCCCATTGATTTTTATACCTATCCTCCCATAATATACTGGTACAAAGGAAATATGTTAAAAATGGTACATTAGTCTTTATGAATGGGCTATTAATTTTTCCCCCTCCCAAAAAAATAATAATGATTAATAATGAAGACTATATTTGTAGGAATGGAGATTATATTTATAGGAAAGAGTTTGTTCTCATTTTACTGTGGACATTTAGAAAAATGAGAATTTAAAGATAGCATAGCATGCTAAACTTTATAAAAAAATAAGTCTATGAATTTCTAATGCTAAACATAAAACATATTGGTTATTTTTACATGGTTTGATATTTAAATGTACTTATTGAAATATGTTAATACTTTTTTTTCTTTCAATGATTCCAGGTATAAAAAGTTTAGTACCCTGGTCATTGTGCTGATATTCTCTTAATAGGAATCATGATAAATACCCAGCAGACAGAAGTGCAGTGAGTTGTGATCTATATTCAATAGTGCGTAATTCTGTAAGCATTTAATCCAGATGGTAGGTTAAATACTGTGCCATCAGGAGACATTAACGTTTTACTGACAGCTACCTGGTTGCCCATGCTTCATGTTTAAATGCAATAGCAGTCGTTATTTACGTAATTATCTTAATTAATGCCTGAAGTTGAAGGGCCTTGGAAGTCTGAAATCTCCCATTTATTGTATACCTTATTCAGTGTTCATTTGTATACTGTGGTTTTTGCTGTTATATCATCTTCTTCCTTGTCCCCAACCCACGGTGGCTATTTTGCTTTTGCTTTTTTACTTCTGACTTACGAGGTGCAGTCTTGGTAGAGAGAACCTACAACATCCTGCGGCGGACCAGCTGCCGAGATTTGTCGAGGGGACCATAAGCAGCTCCAGCTGATACGTTCTACTCCCACGCCTCCCTCTTCACACTTAGTGCATTCTCATTTCCCCTGAGAAATAACCTTTCTTTACGTAAACAACTGCCAGCTCTGCGGTTGTAGTCCTCACTTACAAAAAAGCCAATTAAATTTCTGATTTGAATGAGTTAAGTTTTATAAGCATTAAAGAAAGACCAAGGAGAATATTCACTTTATATGATAAAATATGGCTCCTGATAAGAATTTTAGAGCTCAAGTTTAAAAATAAATAATTATAGAATAGCAAAATAAATTCGAAACTGTAATTTTGACATTTCTTACTGATTTAGAGACTTACTTAGTTGTTGCTTACATGACACAACGTTTTACACTATGTATGAATGATAACAGATGTGTTCTAAAAGTTGTTTTATGACAGCTTATGCCTAATAAATTAAAGATGACCTGGCAATATGTGATATTTAACTTGTAAAATGAAACATTTTTGTTGTGATCACTTTCACATCGGTTTTATTTTATTTCCCCAGAGAACGGTCTCCTCAGCAGAATACAGTGTCGTGTGTGAGTGTGAGCACTCAGACTGCTTCTGATGACCAGGTTACTCAGTTATGGGATGAGCTCAGTCTCGTCGGTCTTCCCGATGCCATTGATGTCCAAGCCTTATTTGATCCTACAGGTAGGAGCTGGTCTTCAATCATAATTACCTCTTGATTCTTTAAGCATCTTAATTTTAGTGAATTGCCGACTTCATAGTAAATACCTTTCACATTGCAAAAAATGTCATTGTTAAGTATGCCTACTTAGGTAAAATACATTGTCTAATTATGTTGAGCTAATTTAGTTAGCATCTGCACAGAGCTAACCCTAGATTGGATGCTTTCATAAATATTTGTATTTACTTTTGTATAGGCAGCAATGCCATGGTGATCTGACAGTTGAAAACAGGACATTTTAAAGGGATCTGTGAGAACTTGGGGAACATGGCAGTGTGGTATATTTACTGTAGGGGTAAAGAACATTAGTTCTTAGCCATGTGGGTATCCCATTATAACAGAATAGTAATGTGTACTCATGAAGTGGTGCTGCTGGAGTTTTGAGTAAAGTTCATTCCATAGATGAACTGCTTATTGATAGTGGTTCAAGTGCTCTGTGATAGAGAATTTAATGACTGAGCTGTTATCAGTGATGACGTGGACTCTTGGTGGGTGTGGGATAGAGCAAAATAGAGGTGTACTGTTATATTGTAGCCTATTTGCAATATAGCCTGTTTGTCATAAACAGAGTATTAAATTATGTCCTTTATATTTTACTGGAGGCTCGGTGCATGGATTCGTGTACAAGGTGGGGGTCCCTTGGCCTGGCCTATGGAGATCGGGCTGAAACTGGCCCTCTGACATCCCCCGAGGGGACCCAGAATCGGGCTCCTGCCTCTCTGGTTCTGGGTGCGTCACCCAAGAACTGCAGCTGCCAAGACACTTCTGTGCTGAGTGTCTGCCCCTAGTGGTCATTGCATGTCATAGCTACCGGTCAGAGTGTCTTCCCTTGGTGGCCATTGCGTGTCATAGGTACCGGTTGGATGGTCGGTCCCTTAGGCTTTTATATATATAGACTAGGGGCCCGGTGCACAAAATTCGTGCACGGGGTCGGGGGTGGTCCCTCAGCCCAGCCTGCCCCCTCTCACATACTGGGAGCCCTCAGGGGATGTCCTACTGACGGTTTTAGCCTGCTCCCTGCTCCCCTTGGGGAGTGGGCCTAAGCCGCAGTCTGGCCTCCCTTTGTGGGAGGCGCCTGGGCTGATCAGGGGAAGGCACCAGCTCCAGCGCCCCGCTGCTGCAGCCACTGCCAGTCACCGCAGCCACCAAGGTGTTTTCATCAACACGGGCTCCAGTCCTTTCACCATGAAAAATGACAACTTTCTTTAGGCATTTTCAAGATGTGTCTTTGATAGGATATGACATTTCTTTCTTTATTATTTTTTTTTATCCTCACCTGAGGATATGTTTCCATTGATTTTTAGAGAATGTGGAAGAGAAAGGGAAAGACAGAGAGAAACATCAAAGTGAGAGGAACACTTTGATTGGTTGCCTTCTGCATGAGCCCTGACCTGGGCCCCGGCCAGGGAGGAGCCTGCAACCTAGGTACATGCCCTTGGTCAGAATTGAACCCAGACCCTATGGTCAGCAGGCTGAGGCTCTATCCACTGAGGCAAACAGGCTAGGGCAGGATATGACATTTCTTAGCCATCCAGCAGCGGACCTTCGTTTTTTTCTCCAGGAGTGTGGTGGAAAAACCCTAGGTCATCTTCTTGGATTCTTATTACCCAAGTTACTAAGAATATTACCAGTGGCATACAGGGAGCTTAGCCAATGAGCGGTCAGAAAAGCTGTTTCCTCTGTAGTTCACACCGATCACCGGCTTGGCCCCTGCCCAGGCCTACAGCCTCAGGGCCTGGGCAGGGGACCCCCAGCTCCCTCTGATCGCCAGCTCCACCTCTGCTCCCTCCGATTGCCGGCTCTGCCCCTGCCCAGGCCTAAGGCCTCTGGCCGGGGCTTTCAGCCTGGGCAGGGGACCCCCAGATCCCTCTGATCGCCGGCTCTGCCTCTGCCCAGGCCTAAGGCCTCTGGCCGGAGCTTTAGGCCTGGGCAGGGGACCCCCAGCTCCCTCCGATTGCTGGCTCCACCTCTGCCCACACCTAACGCCTCTGGCCGAGGCATTAGGCCTGGGCAGGGGCCCCCTCGGCTCTGATCGCAGGCTCAGGTCCTGCCCAGGAGCCCCCTGGCTCAGGCCCTTCCTAGGCTGCTCAGGGCTCACACGGGGCCTACCTTGGAGTGACTTGTGTGCCCGATGAGTTTTCCGGGACCCAGGCTGCTGGGTGCCTATGTATGCAAGTTAACCGCCATCTTTATTGGGTTAATTTGCATACTGTCCTGATTGGCTGCTGAGCGTAGCGGAGGGATGGTCAATTTACCTGTTTGTCTATTATTAGGTAAGATGTGTAAGATTCCAAATAAAATAGCTTCCAGTAATCTAAATAAAAGCCTAAGTGACCGTTACGACCGGACGACCAGACAACTGGCCAGTAGCTATGATGCGCACTGACCACTGGGGGCAGATGCTCAATGCAGGAGCTGCCCCCTGATGGTCAGTGTGCTCCCACAGCCAACCTCCTGCTGCTGGCCAGCAGCCCTCCAGCAGCAGACCTTCGCAGTTCCTCCCCCTGGCCGGCCAGCCCCTATCAGCCCTGATTGGGACTGGACGAGATGGTCCTGATTGTCGGCCAGGCCGAGGGACCCCACCTGTGCACGAATTCGTGCACCAGCCTCTAGTCCTATATAATAATGCCTAATATGTTAAGTGTCCGTCTCTTCACCCGTTCAACCAACCAAAGAGTAATATGCTAATGATATGCTAAGGCTGCTCAACCGCTCGCTCTAATGTACACTGACCACCAGGGGGCAGACAGTTGACCGGTCAACCAGTTGCCATGAAATGCACTGACCACCAGGGGGCAGATGCTCCGACCAATTGGTTAGCTTGCTGCTGGGGTCTGGCTGATCAGGACTGAGCAAGATGGGCCGGACATGCCCTGGAGCCCTCCCGTGATCCTTCCCTGGCTGGCCAACCTCCTGCATCCCTTCCTGGCCCCAATCGTGCACCGGTGGGGTCCCTCAGCCTGGCCTGCACCCTACTGCTATCTGGGACCCCTCGGGGGATGTCGGAGAGCTGGTTTTGGCCCGATCCCGTAGGCCAGGCAGAGGGACCCCACTGGTGCACGAATTCGTGCACCGAGCCTCTAGTATTTAAATAAAATGACTAAAAACTGATTTTTGTTGTTGGAGAAATAATTTCTAATTTAGTGATTCTCAGTCTTTTGTGTTCATCAAAATCACCTGGAGGGCTTGTTGAAACATTAATTTCTGGCACCACTGTAAGAGTTTTTGTTCACTGGGTGTTTGTTGGGGTCTGAAAATTTGTATTTCTGACAAGTTCCCAGTTGGTACAGGACCATGTTTTGAGAAGGGCTGCTTTAGCGCCTTTTTTGTGATTTGCACCTTAGAGTGGATTTGGGGTTTTTATGTCTTTCCTTATTAGTGTTCCTATTGTTAATGTTATTCATATGCTCGTTTTCACTTTAATGATCTTAGGCACTTGTTGGGCTCATCACCGCTGTGTGGAGTGGTCACTGGGAGTGTGCCAGATGGAAGAACCGTTATCAGTGAATGTGGACAAAGCTGTTGTCTCAGGGAGCACAGAGGTAAGTAGAAGAAACAGACATTTAAGCACAGCTTTGTAACATTTCCTGTAGTCAACATAGAAGCTCACTTGTAAGAATTATTTATCAAATGATTACTGTAATGCAAAAACCCTTAAAATAGGAAATGATTAATTTGTATTCAAGAGTTGTTTATGCAAACCACTGAAACATAGTATGTTAAGTTATGCAATAAATGTAACTTTTTAAGATACATATTTTACATTTAAAACAGAAGTTAAAATGTTTAGAAATGAGAGTTAGTGACTAAACTTATAAATCCATGTGGTTACATTTTTTAAAATATATTTTTATTGATTTCAGAAAGGAAGGGAGAAGGGGAGAGAGATAGAAACATCAGTGATGAGAGAGAATCATTGATTGGCTGCCTCCTGCATGCCCCACACGGGGGATCAAGCCCACAACCTGGGCATTTGCCCTGACCGGGAATTGAATTGTGACCTCCTGGTTCATAGGTGGATGCTCAACCACTGAGCCACGCTTGTCTCCAGGCCATGTGGTTACTTTTTAAGACAAAATTATTTGGTGAAGATTTAACCTAATAGAGATGAGATTTGGCAGGTCTTTAGTCCACAACGTAGACTAGCTCTGTTTGATGTTTTAAAAATTGATTAAAATATTTCTTTTCAGCTAAGTTGGCACTGTCCCCAAGTAACATCATGGCCATAGTCTGCCATCTTTCAGAGCTTTCATTGTGAAACAAGTAGAGAAATAAATGCAACATTCCCCTCCCTCTATAAAGACAACAAACCCTGTGAAGTGAAATTGCTTTGCTGCCTACAAATTCTCTTTGGTTTTTGACAAGTATATTTCAGCGAAGTGAACAGCTCTTCCAAAGAAATATTAAAAATGGAAATTTTGAACATAGAAATTATAGGGTCTTTGATAGGTTGAATATAATTAAAACTTCCAAAAGTGTAAGGACTTAGATTCAAGTAATAATTCAATCATTATAATATTAGCTTTACTCAGATTATCACAATGATCTGGTTTACATGGATAAGTAACTCTCACCTCAAGATTAGTCAAGTAAGAGTGCTTGCTTTGGTAATGTGACATTACTTTTGAGTGCTATGTTATCAAAGTTTGAAAAATGTGATGCATAATAGTGAATTCTACTGTTTGAAAATACTTAGGTGGCCAGATCAAGACTATGATAGATCAGTGAGCTATTTTTTCTGTGAACTCAGAAGTAGTTTTGTGACATTGAAGAGTATAGGCATATCTTGGAGATAATTGTGCGATTGGTTCCAGACCACTTCTGTAAAGCAAGTATCACAATAAAGGGAATTGTAATCTTGCTGGCGGAGGGTCTTGCCTTCAATGTGTGGAAAACTCAACATGTTTCGTGAAGCACAATAAAACAAGGTCTGCCTGTATTATAGGAAAGGCAACAAACAAAGGCTAAAATGAACTTTTTGGTGTTGGATTGGAATTGAAGGAATCAATATGAACTCTTTAATATTTACACAGGTACAGAAATGTAGAGATGTGCATATACCTGGGTTAGTGTGTAAACATATTTCCTAGCTCTGTTCGCTAAGAGGGTAAAGGAAAGCTGCCTCACTCTGTCAGAAGATACCATTCTTGTTCTTTAAATGCATACTGATTAATATTTAGATGGAATTTAGAGATTAAGGCTATGCCTTCCCCCTGACAGAGGAATCAGGGCCATGAGAAACCTGTATTCCTTCTCCCCCCCAACCCCCCCCCTTTAATATATTTTTATTGATTTCAGAGAGGAAGGTAGAGAGAGAGATGAAACATCAATGATGAGAGAGAATCATTGATCACCTGCCTCCTGCATGCCCCCTACTGGGTATCGAGCCCACAACCTGGGCATGTGCCCTGACCCCTGACCTGGAATCAAACCACGACCTCCTATTTCACAGATTGAAGCTCAACCACTGAGCCACACCAGGCGGGCTGCATTCATTCTCACTTCATCTAGGCATTAATGTGAACTGGGCCCAAGCAAGTAGAATGCAGACAGAATGCTGGGAATAGATGGAGAGATGAGGTCAGAAAGGAACCAGGGGCAGCTTTGTTAAACCTTTACTTCTCCACTGCATTCAGTCAAAGCAGGGTAGCGTCAGTCTTCTGTTGCCATTTTTATGCGTTTGTTTTCTCCTTTATAAAATAGGCACAGGATAGACCAGTTAGTTAGAACTTTTAAAATTTTTTCTTTCCTAAGAAGAGTTTGTCTCACTGATAAAAATTTAAGCATATAACAACACATTTGTTGATGAGACTGTGGGAAATGGGCACTCTGTACTTTGTGGGTGGGAATACAAACTGATAAAATTTTCTGGAGGAAAGTTTGGCTGTATCTAACAAGCTACATATGCACTTACCCTGTGACCTTTTTAGGAATCTACATTGAAAACATGCCTGCATTAATGCAAAAACACTTGCACTATTAAAAGTTAATAGTTGTAGCATTATTTGATTTGCAGAATGTTGAAAACAACCTAAATGACCACATATAATAGAATGGTTGAGTAAACTATGGTTCGGTTCATACAGTGGAATATGGTGCAGCTGAAAACAACAGCAGGAACAGCTCTTAAAGCTGATGCACAGTGGTTTCCAGCATGTACCTTTGAGTGGGGAAAAAAAGTGCAAAAGACCATTTATGGTGTGAAACCCTTTATGCAATAAAGTATAAGATATAAGGAAATAGACATGCATATGCTCATTTATGGGAAAGGTATACAGATAGGATAAACCAGAACTGAAGCTTGGTTCCCAGTGGGTATGAGCAGGAAAGGGGTATAAAGAAGAGGGAATGGATTGGCATAGCAGACAGACACTACTCAGGTACATCTTTTTGTAAAGCTCTGACTTAGAGCTGTAGGAATGTCTCACATACCCCTAAACAAGCAATTACAACCACCTAGGATATGGGGAACCAAAAAGAATATTTTAGGAAGCAAAATTTACACTTAGAGTAGCGGTTCTCAACCTGTGGGTCGCGACCCCTTTGGGGGTCGAACGACCCTTTCACAGGGGTCGCCTAAGACCATTGGAAAACACATATATAATTACATATTGTTTTTGTGATTAATCACTATGCCTTAATTATGTTCAATTTATAACAATGAAAATACATCCTGCATATCAGATATTTACATTACGATTCATAACAGTAGCAAAATTACAGTTATGAAGTAGCAACGAAAATAATTTTATGGTTGGGGGTCACCACAACATGAGGAACTGTATTAAAGGGTCGCGGCATTAGGAAGGTTGAGAACCACTGACTTAGAGGGCTAGGAAAGAAAAGAGCTAATCTAAGTAACTGGATAACAGTATCTTTTTAAAAATATGTATTATTATTGATTTCAGAAAGGAAGGGAGAGAGAGAGAAGGATGGATACATCAGTGATAAGAGAGAATCATTGATCGGCTGCCTCTTGCATGCCCTGTACTAGGGATCAAATCTGCAACCCGAGGGCGTGCCCTGACCGGAATCTAACCTCCTGGTTCATAGGTTGATGCTCAACCACTGAGCCATGCCGGCCAGGCTGGGAACAGTATCTTGACTGGATAACTGTAAAACTAATGACAGAAATCTTTAATATCTCAACAGGTTCCCTGGGGCAGAGTATGTGAAAGTGCTGTTGAATTTAGACTACATTTTTATTTTTACCAAAAGACAGATGTTTTAAATTTATTGATTTTCATTATAATGACATGTCTGAATGTCATGCATGGTATGTCATCTGCCTCTTTAAGATAAATGTGACATCAACAATAAGAACATAATGAGTTTTCAAATAAGTGTGCTGGGGTTGAGCATTTCAAAAATGAATATTTGGGCCCTAGCTGGCATTGCTGAGTGGTTAGGGCATTACCTGTGCTCACTTCCGTGTCAAGGTTGGAGGCTCCCAGGACGTACAGGTCGGGGTGTGCGGGAGCCAACCAATTGATGTGTCTTTCTCACATTGATGTCTCTCTTTCTTCTCTCTCTCTCCCCCTTCCCTTCCACACTCTTAAAATCAATGGAAAAAATATCCTCAGGTGAGGATTATAAAAAATGAATATTTGGGACTATTTCTATTGATATTTTATTAACAGAAACAAGAAAAGTTTGTAAAAACAAACAGTGAAAAAATATGCTGACATTTGTCATTAAAAAATCTTGGACACGGAATTTCCTGATCTGTTAAAATATATTTTTTAATTAACTTATTTATTTATTTGTATATTTATTTATATTGTTAATCCTCACCAAGGACATTTTCCCATTGATTTTTTAGAGAGAGTGGAAGGGAGGGGGAGACACACAGAGAGAGAGAAACATCGATGTGAGAGAGACACACTGATTGGTTGCCTCCCACACATGCCCTGATCAGGGATCGATCTTGCAACCAAGGCACATGCATTGACCGGAATCAAACCTGGGACCCTTCAGTCCGTAGGCCGATGTTCTATCCACTGAGCCAAACCAGCTAGGGCTGTTTAAAATATTTTTAAAGATTTTTGGTATGTTTTAAATCCATTTGTTAGGAAGAAAAAAAGTACTTTCTGATTACAGAAGGTGAAAATATATTGGCTAAATTTCAACTGGGGAAAAATAATGGTTGCTAATGATGCACGACTTCTATTTAGGTCTCCTTATTTTTTTAAAAAAATATTTATTTATTGATTTCAGAGAGGAAGGGAGAAGGAGAGAGAGAGATAGAAACATCAATGATGAGAGAGAACCATTGATTGGCTGCCTCCTGCACACCCCCAACTGGGGATCGAGCCCGCAACCCAGGCATGTGCCCCTGGCCGGAATCGAACCTGGGACCCCTTAGTCCGCAGGCCAACACTCTGTCCACTAAGCCAAGCCAGCCAGGACAGGTCTCCTTATTTTTATGAGGACCCCTCTGCCCCCCAATTGGCAGCAATTGAAATCAAAAGGCCATTTAATCTAAGAAGTATGAGAACAAGGTATAGAGCTCAGATGGAGGGTTGCAGTACTCTCTCAATTAAAAAAATACATATTTTTTATTGAATTCAGAGAGGAAGGAAGAGGGTGAGAGATAGAAACATCAATGATAGGAAAGAATCATTGATTTGCTGCCTCTCCTGCATGCCACCTACTGGGGATCGAGCCCAAAACCCCAGGCATGTGCCCTGACCAGGAATCGAATCATGACGATCTGCTTCATAGGTTGATGCTCAACCACTGAGCCACACCGGCCAGGCTCTGTTAACTTTTTGAAAGCGCACATCTATAATAATAAAAGTGTAATATGCTAATTAGACGGGACAGCTGAACAACCTTCCGGATGACCTTCCGGATGAAGCTGGGGCTGTGAGGGCCGAGGGCTGCCGCCAAGGCTGGGAGGGCCAAGCTCCTTGCACGAATTTCATGCATCGGGCCTCTGGTCTTTTAATAATAAATATTTGAGCTTGCATCCTTATTATACATTTTCATTGGGACAGGTATCTCTCCTTACATTACTTAGCAACAATTGTATACTTACATTGTTTGTGTGTATCTTTATTTCTTTGGTCCCCTGACTAGGGCTGTAAACACCATGAGGGCATGGATAATATCAGTTTAGGTTTATCATTTTATCTCTAGCATTTAATAGAGTACCTGGAACACAAGCGAGTCATTTATGGGATGAATGTATGCATGACTGGAATTTGCGAATGAAATGCATTTGTTGGAATGGAGAGGAAGGTGCTACTGTCACCTAGTGGCAGCTGCTAAAAGTCCTGAGATGCACAGGACACCTCCCACAACAAAGAATTAATTATCTAGCTTAGAATGCCAATAGTGCTGAGGTTGAGAAATCCTGGTTTGACTAATAATATCATTATTCTTTTCAAGTTAATATAATTAATATAATTTCCTCAATTGTTAAATGGCATTCTTTATCACGTAGTTCAGTTTTTGTGGAATTTCCCTCAGACTGCTTTTCAGTTTTTCCAGGGGAACATCATTTTCTAAGTGGAAGAATATGCTAAAACTATAAACCTGTGTTCAGGAATGGTAATGATGTTTCTCTTTTAGTTTGCTCTTTGAAGTCTGGGTGTGCGACCATCATCTTGGAAATCTAGGTAGTTTGAATATTACCAAAGGAATAGTTTAATTCTGCATGCTACAGGTGCTTGGTCATTTCTTTATCTAAAGCAGCGGTTCTCAGATCAACCGAAGGACTTGTATGCATGCATATAAGCATAACCAATGGACACAAGACACTGGGAGGTAGGGGAGGCTGGGGGAATGTCAAGGGGAAAAAGAAAAGAGACATATGTAATACTCTTTGTAATACTTCAAGCAATAAAAAAAAAAAAATAAAGCAGCGGTTCTCAACCTGTGGGTCGCGAACAATGAAAATACATCCTGCATATGAGATATTTACATTACGATTCATAACAGTAGCAAAATTACAGTTATGAAGTAGCAATGAAAATAATTTTATGGTTGGGGGTCACCACAACATGAGGAACTGTATTATAAAGGGTCGCGGCATTAGGAAGGTTGAGAACCACTGAAGCCTCTCTTTCCTGCACTCCCCTCATTCCCCTCATTCCCCTCCGAAAAGAAATAACTAATCAACCTCTAACACATATTTCTGTCCTTTTAACTATTTCTGATTCAAATGTAGTGTCATACTCTATTAAAAATAATTAAAAATTGCTTATATCATTTCCCTTAGAGTTGATAATTTCTTATATTTTCTCTACTCTCACCCTCACACCACAAACCCATATTGAAATTCCATCATATTATACTGATTTTTTGCCAGGTGTCTTTTTGTAAAGCCAACTTAGTTCTGAGAGAAGAGTTGTAAGTTTTTGTTTTCATATTTTGCGTTCTTTTTGTAGACTGCAAAAAAAAAAAAAAAAGCTTTCTGTCATAAGATGATAGTACACATTAAGAATGTAAGTAAGCGCCCTAACCAGTTTGGCTCAGTGGATAGAGCCTGCGGACTGAAGGGTCCCAGGTTCGATTCCGGTCAAGGGCATGTACCTTGGTTGCGGGCACATCCCCAGTAGGTGTGCAGGAGGCAGCTGATCGATGTTTCTCTCTCATTGATGTTTCTAACTCTCTATCCCTCTCCCTTCCTTTCTGTAAAAAATTAATAAAATATATTTAAAAAAAAAGAATGTAAGTAAGCAATGTAATGTAAGTGTGCTTTTAGTTAAAAAAAATAAAAGCAGTATACAGTACAGTAAAAAGTCTATCTCCACGCCCTTCCTCTAACCAACTGAAAGTAGGTCCAATAAGATTTAAAATATTGTCTCCTGGTCCCCTATCCCTGGGGCCATTTGTTAAAAAAAAAATAATAATAATAAAAGAATTTTTAAAAAAAGGTTTAAAATATTGGTCTGCCTCTTTATGGTAGGTGATCTGCAAGTATCTATTTTATCACTAATGTCTAATACTGTTTTAATATAATCCTAGTGATCTGTAATGTAAATTTTAAAAATTTATCAAAGTATATATTCTTCCTTTTCCACTATAGTTTTTTAAGAGTAAAGGCAAACATTCACAGTGTGGTGCTGCATCTATAAGACTGTCCAGGTTGGAGACTCCCAGGAGGGACCCATGGGACTCATAGAGTTGTGATTATGGCTGAGACTTAATGTGATTTGGTGAGCATCTCAGCGGGAAAAGACGCTGGCAGACTCTGGAAGAATCCAGGTGCAAGCTTCCTTCGGTGCTCTCCCTCCCATGAGGGGGCGCATAGAGCACCCTCTTCTTCCAGCAAGGAAAGTGCAGCCACAACATGCAGCTCCTGCACCAAGAGTTTCAAGGTCTTTATTGGGGCCTGGCCACAATGGCACTCTGGGCCTGACCTTACCAGAGGGAAAGCCACACTGTTTGCACTTAGTCTAGCTGCAAAAATTTCCCTTTCACTTGGGGTACTGAAGGTGCCAGCTTGCAAGCAGGCCTTTGTAAGAATAGTAGTCTCGGGCCGGTTATGTTAACCCTTTTGCTTAGTTCTTAAGTTGGATTGTATCTCAATTACAGTATATTCCTCTCTATAGGATTGTAGTGGGTACTTTTTATTGTACAACATTGAATTATTCTCCATCATGGAGAGGCTGTGATAATGCTCTAGTGCAGGGGTCCTCAAACTACGGCCCGCAGGCCACATGCGGCCCGCCGAAAACATTTATCCGGCCCGCTGGGTGTTTTTGCCGCCGCTGCCTGTCCTGCTTAGCAGCCAACTTGTCCCAGGCCCGCAGTGCGCATGTGTGGAATGTCTGAGGGACAGTGAACTGGCCCCCTGTTTAAAAAGTTTGAGGACCTCTGCTCTAGTGGTTACATAAAATAACTTTGTTCAGAGGAAAGATATTGGTAAGGATACTTTAATAGAAAAAGCCTGTATTTAACTCTGAAATCAATTTTGTCTAATATTAATATATCTACTCCAGCTTTCTTTCGTCTAGTGTAAACATCCTATATAATAAAAGCCTAATATGCAAATTGTCCCCTTGACCACTAGTTCCCCTGGGAGTTTGACTGCTTGACCAGTTGCTATGACACGCACTGACCACCGGGGGCAGATGCTCCGACCTAGGCTAGCTTGCTGCGGGCGCTGGTGGGCTGGACTGGAAAGTGTGGTGTGAGGTGAGAGCTGTCAGGAAACTCCTAGGGTTTGGTCCAAGCCCCAATCGGAGGAGGGCGGGGGCCAGGAGGGTCCGGGTGGCTGCTATGCGTGATCTGAGAGCCATGGACTGTGCAGCCCTCCACAGCCTGTGGCGTTCTCAGTGCACAATTTATAATCTTCAGAGCTGCTGCTTCTTATTTGTTAAGTTTCACTAACTATTCCAGGACAGTGGATAGCACCATTATGGGGGGACGGGCCAGGTGCACCTGCCCGAGGCCAAGGGGCGGCCTTGGATTCCCTGGGACGCAGCAGAGAAGAGGGGTGGGGCTGAGTCGGAGAAACTGAGTCCAAAACTTGAAGTGGGAGACAGCAAGGGGCGGAGGGCGACAGCTGCGCAGGGGCCTAGAAAAGCTGCTGGGTTGCGGGCAGCTGAGGAGCCGGGTGCATCTCCCATGGGACAGGCTCCACGTCCCTCCCTCCTCCTCCCCGTGACCTGTCACCCCAGCACTCCTCCCAGGCCTCATCTGGGCTCGCCCAGCTCATCTCCACACTGCTGCAGGGCATGCACAGCCCTGCCCTGCACAGAGCCACCCTGCACAGCCTTTTAGGGAGCTCTGCCCCTGGAGGAGAAAGGGGGAGGCTGCAGACAGGAGGTTGCAGGAGGAGGGGTAGAGCAGGGCCCACCAAATTAGATGGAGGGAAGGGAGAGAGAGACCCCACAGAACTAGGGACAGAGATGGGCGGGAAAGGAGGGCTGTGCAGAAGCATCGCCCTTGGTTGAAGCAGAAATCCTGACCCCATCTTACAGACCCCAGCAGAGTGTGTGTGTGTGGCGGGAGGGGGGGGGTAGCGAAGACAAAAGAGGGGTGAGGGGACTGGATGGATGGAGAGCAGCACCGTTTGATTCATGGCCTATTTATTTTTATTAATATTCTAGAGGCTCAGTGCACAAATTCATGCACAGGTGGGGTTCCTCGGCCTGGCTGTTGATCGGGGCCAATTGGGGCCTTGGGAGGTTGGCTGGCCCTGGGAGGTTGGCTGTAGGAGCGCACTGACCACCAGGGGGCAGCACCTGAGTTGAGTGTCGACCAGTTGTTAGGTTGTTCGGTCGTTTAGGCTTTTATATATAGAGATTTTTATTTCAGAGAGGAAGGCAGAGCGAGAGAGAGATAGAAACATCAATGATGAGAGAGAATCGATCTACCTCCCACATGCCCCCTACTGGGGATTGAGCCCACAACCCAGAATGTGCCCTTGACCGAATTGAACCCAGGACCCTTCATTCCGCAGGCTGTGGCTCTATCCACTGAGCCAAACCATGTAGGGCGACCCATGACCTATTTAAAACCACTGCAGTAGGCTGAGCAGGGGTCTTACCACGATGGTGTTATCTGATAATGAGGGTGTCTCCTTATATTGGGTAATCTGAACTGCAGCGAAGTAAAGACACATCCATGGAGCCTGCAAAGGGTTTCCACACACACGATGCAACTTACTTCGTATGGCAGCTGAAGAGGCTGAGCAGAGCCTTGGAAGGACATGAGGTTTCTAAGACCAGGGGTTGGAGGGAAAGTGCGTGCTGAGCATTCCACGCTGTGAGTTACAATCTATATATATAAAAGCCTAATATGCTAAGTGTCCGACCCAGCGGTCCACCGACTGGTAGCTATGACGTGCACTGACCACCAGGGGGCAGATGCTCCAACTGGTAGGTTAGCTTGCTGCTGGGGTCCAGCAGATCGGGACTGGGCGAGATGGGGCCAGACACGGCCTGGAGCCCTCCTGCGGTCCCTCTACAGTCCCTCCCCAGCCACCGGCCCTGATCGGCCCCAATCAGGACTGGGTGAGACAGTACTGATCGGCCCCAACCCCCAACCTCTGGCCAGGCAGAGGGACCCCACCCATGCACGAATTTCATATACTGGGCCTCTAGTTTATTATAATAGCCTATATTGTCACAATAATTTACATTTCTACCAAGAGCTTTTGAAAGTACCTATTTTCCATACTCTTCCCTGGCCTGGATGTTATAACTCTTGAAGTTTTGCCCATCTGATTTGTCACCACGCTTCCTTATGGTTACTTTAACTTGCATTTCCCTAAAGGTGGTCAGTCACCTTTTCGTGTTTATCCAACACCTGGGCTCTCCCTGGTCGTGTTTCCTGCTGGTTTCTCTGAAGGTCTATCTAGCTCCATATTCTTTCTCTCGTATCTGCTGAGCTCTGGCACAGAACAACTGAAGTCCCTACGACAGCTGTCCTTGGGAGAGGCTCCCTCCCAGTTTTGGATTTTTATTATGTGTTTGTATTTGTCTAAGTTTTTCTGCGTGTGTGTTTTTGGTTCCTATAGGACTGTTACAGCTTCCTTATGCATCACTCCTTTTGTTAGCACATAATGACCCTCTTTGATTTAATGCTTTCCAACTTAAATTGTTTTGTGGACTTTAAGTTCCCCTTTCTTCTTGCTTTTACCTGCCTTACTTACATATAAGAAACGAGAAGGAAAGAGAGAGAGTAAAGATACATACTTTGAGGGTGAGCTTCTATCCGTTAGCAGTCACTGTCATAAGCCACTGCAATGGACTGACTGCTTAGGACAGAAAAGGGGCCCATGGAGACAGACCAGCCTGGGGAGAGGTCGTTTGTCTTTCCCGCTGCCTGTACCCTGCACACCTCATCAGGTCAGACAGGCCTCAAGGAAACTGCCGGGAGGCCCCACAATGTCTGTCCTTGGGGACGGGATGGACAGACAGAAGCAGGACTCAGGAGGAAGGAGCCTAGAGTACTATGGGGTCTCTGGGGGTGCAAGCAGCACTCCTTTCTCCCCTGCCCCCCACATAGGCATGGGGTGGGCGTGCACTAGGAGACTCAGGGGCCTCTTTCCTGAGCCCTCAGTCCTGCCTCGGTTCCTAGGAGATGAGAACTGTCCCTCCATCCCTCACTGGAGACAGACCCAACACCCTCTCGCTCGGGGCACTGAGGTCTCCAATGCCCTGGATGATACACAGTGTCCCCAGAACTCATGAGTTTAATCATTTTACTCTCAGTATACAATTATAAGAGAATGGGGATGAAGAGAGTACAGAGATATTCAAGTAGTATGTCCCAAAACTACTCAATTTTAACTACGAAATTCAGAGTTTCTGGTAGCCAAAGCAAAAAGGGAAGGAATTAAGTTACAAAGTTAATGGATATTTCCATTTAACAGGAGATCTACAGGAAGGGGGCAGGCAGTCCACCAACTGGTTGTTATGATGTGCACTGACCACCAGGGGGCAGATGCTCCAACCGGTAGGTTAGCTTGCTGCTGGGGTCTGGCCGATTGGGACTGGGCGAGATGGGGTCCTACATGTCCTGGAGCCCTCCTGCGGTCCCTCCCATGGTCCTTCCCCGGCCACCGGCCCCAATTGGGACTGGGTGAGACGGTCCTGATCGGCCCCGATCACAGGCCAGGCGGAGGACCCCACCCATGTATGAATTTGAGCACCAGGCCTCTAGTGGTATATATTATTCCATCCCTTTATTCTAACCTATTTGTGTCTTTATATTTAATGTACATTACTTTTTAAAAAATATATATTTTATTGATTTTTTTAGAGAAAAAGGGAGAGGGATAGAGAGATTGCATCATTAATCAGCTGCCTCCTGCACACCCCCCACAGGGGATGGAGCCTGCATCCTAGGCATGTGCCCTGACTGAGAATCGAACTGATGGCTGCTTGGTTCCTGGTTCAACACTCAACCGCTGAGCTATAGCAGCCAGGCTAATGTGCATTTCTTGCAGGAACTGGTTTTGATTTTTAAAATCTTACTGACAATCTGCTTTTTAGTTGGAGCATTAAGGCCATGTACTAATGTGATTATCATCCTGTTTTGTTTTGTTTTTCTGTTTATCTCTATTGTTTCTTTTCTGCTGCATTCTTTTGGATTGAGTAGTTTTGTTTTGTTTTGTTTTGAATATATTTTTATTGATTTCAGGGAGGAAGGGAGAGGGAGGGAGAGATAGAAACTTGATGAGAGAGAATCATTAATTGGTTGCCTCCTGTATACCCCTACTGGGAATTGAGCCTGCAACCTGGGCATGTGCCCTGACTGGGAATCGAACCTCGACCTCTTGGTTCATGGATCGATGCTCAATCACTGAGCCACACCGGCTGGGCACCAGTTACCTCCTAATTCATTATACTATCCATGTTTTTATTTTTTATCTTTCAAAATATATCTTTTATTGATTTCGGAGAGAAGGAAGAGGGAGAGAGAGAGAGAAACATCAATGATTAGAGAGAATCATTGACTGGCTGCCTCCTGTATGCCCCACACTGGGGATCGAGCCCGCAACCCTGGGCATGTGCCCTGATTGGGAATCGAACTGTGACCTCCTGGTTCATAGGTCAACGCTCAACCACTGAGCCACATCGGCTGAGCTGGTTAAACAAAATTTAAATATATATTTCTAATACATGAAGTCATAGAAAATACAAATTTTAGTGTCATAAATAAAGTTTTATTGGAACAAAGCCACAGTCATTTGCATATTATCTGTGGCTTCCATTGCATGACAGGGACAGAGCTGAGTGGTTGCTGCAGAGAACATATGTGCTTGAGCATTGCTGTGAACGTGGTAGGAGTCACAGTGACACAATTATAATTCACAGTGTTTGAGTGCCATGTGTACAGTCCTGGCAGCTTATTTATTTCTTTTGTTACTGTTATGTATACCTAGCATATTAAAACAAGAAAAGTGGACTTCATATGTAGCACTTCTGTTGTTATCAAGTTAGATGGCAAAGCATTAAACTCATTATGCCAGGATCTGGTTGGTGTGTAGAATACAATATATGTCAGCATTACCAGATTGAGCACTTGCCACACTATTCCAACTCACAGGAAATTAATAATGCAAAAAAATACTAAATTTATAGTGATTTGTTGTTTCACTTATTTATGCATTCATTAGTTGATTCTTGCATGTGCACTGATAGGGATCGAACCCCCAACCTTGGCGTATTGGGATGACACTCTAACTGAGCTACCATGCAAGGGCTACACATTTTATCTTTAGTCTCTCTGCCTTTATTTAATAAATAATATTTTTCTGTGTGACTCATTCTTTTTTTTTAAAGTATATTTTTATTGATTTTAGAGAGAGGAAGGGTAAGGGAGGGAGTTAGAAACATTGATGTGAGAGAAACATTGCCTGCATCCTGCACACCCCCTGAAACCTGGGCGTGTGCCTTGACCGGGAATTGAACCAGAGACCTCCTGGTGCATAGGATGACGCTCAATCCACTGAGCCACATCGGCTGGGCTATTCTTTTATTAAGGCATATTTTATATACAATATAACTCACCTCTTCATAGGTTATAGTTGAACATGTTTTGAGAAGTGTGTACAATCAAGTATGTAACTATCATAGTCATGGTATAGAATATTTCCTGTACCCCAAAAATGTTCTCTCATGACCCTCTGAGGTCAGACCCCCCTCCCCCCCTTTCATGGTCCCCCCTTCCAGCTCCTGGCCATTACTGACCTGTTCCTCTTCCTACAGTTTTGCATTTTCTAGGCTGATACTGAAATGGAATCATACAGCATGTAGTTAGCATAATGGTCATTCATTAGCTGGTAGTTTGTTCTTGGCTATTATTTATAAAGCTGCTGTGAACATGGATGCAACACTGTTTGTTTGGAAGTATATGTTTAACGTTGCCTGTACACCTTTCCATTTCCACCAGTAAGTAGTGAGAGGTGCATTTGCTCTATGGTGTTGCTAACACTGGAAATTGTCAGTGTTTCTGAATTTTAGCTGTTCTACTTCAGTGATATCTCCTTATGGGCTTCTTTTTTGCTTCCTGATGACTAACGAGATTGAACATCTCATGTACTTACTTGCTATTGTGTATCTTTAGTGAAGTGCTTGTTCAAATCTTTTGCCTCTACCCCTACCCTATTCCAATTAATTTGTCTTCTTACTATTGAGGTGTCAGAATTCTTTATATATTCTTCATACAAGTTGTTTATTAGAAACGCATTTTATAAATATTCCTGCCTAGTTTGCAACTCGTTTTCATTTTCTTAGTGCTTTCTGAAGAGCAGAGGGCTTAATTTTGATGAAGTTTGTCATTTGCCACTTCGTAAGTTTTTTCTTTACTTTTTTTTTAAAAAAAATATATTTTTGAATATATATTTTATTGTTTTTTTACAGAGAGGAAGGGAGAGGGATAGAGAGTCAGAAACATCGATGAGAGAGAAACATCGATCAGCCGCCTCCTGCACACCCCCCACTGGGGATGTGCCCACAACCAAGGTACATGCCCTTGACTGGAACCGAACCCGGGACCCTTCAGTCCGCAGGCCGACGCTCCATCCACTGACCCAAACCGGCCAGGGCTAAAAATATATTTTTATTGATTTCAGAGAGGAAGGAAGAGGGAGAGAGAGATAGAAACATCAATGATGAGAGAAAATCATTGACCGGCTGCCTCCTGCCAACCCCCCACTGGGGATTGAGCCCACAACCCGGGCACGTGCCCTTGACCAGAATTGAACCTGGGACCTTTCAGTTCGCAGGCCGACATTCTATCCACTGAGCCAAACCGGCTAGGGCTAAGTTTTTTCTTTTATGGGTTATGCTCATTATGCCTTATATTTAAAAAAAACAAACTTTGCATATTCCCAAGTTACCTTTAGATTATTTATCCATTTTATAGTTAAGTTATATGTATGATATGAGAATATGAGATAAGATTCAATGTTCTTTGTTTTCAGTAGCATTTTATAATATATCTGTATAAAATTTTTGTTTATTCCCTAATCCATAGTATCTTTTCTTTTAATTTTGATGAATTTTTCCTCTAACTGAAGAAGTTAAAAGAAAAAGAGAGAATATTGTTTATTTTGTGCATCAATTTAAAAGAATCCAAAATAACTATACCAGTATAAAACATTCAAAGCTAGTAGATAAAAAGTGAGATTTAATATTATTATTGCTTTTTGCCATCATCTTTTTACCACAGCGATATAGAGATACTTTGAGTTTTTTTTTATTACATTCATTTTTGTTGTTATTGTTAATCTCACCTGAGGATATTTTTCCATTGATTTTTAGAGAGAAACATTGGTGGCATCTTGGTTCATGGAACGATGCTCAATCACTAAGCCACACCGGCTGAACTTCTCTGTGTTTTTAATGCTGTAACGCCTTGAGTACAAAAAAGAACTAAAATGTGCATTAGTCTGGATTTTATATAAAATTAAAATGTCACAGATACAGCTAGAATTTATGAGGGACTTAAAAACTGCTGTGGTCTGTTGGCTGCACTCAATGTGTAGCAGACACACCAGAAGGTGCTAAGCTTTCTCATATTGTTTCGAAGCGGAGGACCTGAGGTTATGAGGTTTTGATGGCATGTGCTATCTTCTGTAGGTTTACACATAAACGTTGACATGTAGAGTCAACATTGGCATGTGAAGATGTCTGTGGTTCCGTGAGGCTCGGTTTCCCGCAGACCATCCTGTTTGGCTTCAGGTATTCCAGCTGTGCTGCTGGTGAGCCGCACGCACGAATGAGAGTCCTGAGAGTGAGGTCCTCTTAGGATATGTATGTCTGGTCTTTCTTTGGCAGCAGCATCCATGGTGCTACGTGAACAAACTAGGACTACCAGTTTCTACCAAGGGATGTTGGAACAGGAGGAAAAGACAAATCACCATGCCAGAGGCATAAATGCTAACGCAGAGGTTAATGTAACAAGGACAGCCTAGCCTCTTCTACACAGAGGGAGGTTTTACACTATACAGTGTAGGCCTCACAGCAAAAGCTCCACAAAAGAAATGATGTCCAAAATGGGCTTGGGCGGATAGCCAGTCATTCTTAGGGAAAGGTGAGTTAAGGAAGTAAAGCATCGTAGATCATCCAGACTGACTTCTTACACACTCAGTTGCTCTAGACAAGCGGTTCTCAACCTGTGGGTCGCGACCCTTTCACAGGGGTCGCCTAAGACCATCGGAAAACACATATATAATTACATATTGTTTTTGTGATTAATCACTATGCTTTAATTATGTTCAATTTGTAACAATGAAAATACATCCTGTATATCAGATATTTACATTATGATTCATAACAGTAACAAAATTACAGTTATGAAGTAGCAACGAAAATAACTTTATGTTTGGGGGTCACCACAACATGAGGAACTGTATTAAAGGTCGAGGTTGAGAACCACTGCTCTAGACTTACTTTGTTGATCATGGGGGCCTTATTTCTTTGCTCTTACTGCTTGTAAGAGTAGCAGCAGGTTGAAATTGGTGGGAGCGAGGGGAGAGGAGATAGTCATGACCTAATTTTTCTTTACACTCTTAGCATTTATTAAGAAACTTAAAATGAATTACCACAGTGAAATGTGTCAATCTGTTGCCTTGAACAATATAGTTGTCCCTCATTAACCTACTCTGATCGACTAGTTTACTACCTATTGATTTTTAGGCAGGATGATAGATGTTTTAGACTCTATATTCGTTTTACTTGTTTATTGATGGGATTTAAACACTTAAGAAAATAATGCTCAACTAGAAACGTGCCTTTTTAACCATACTACTGATTTTTAAAAAAATTTAGTTGTACAAAGTCAGTGAAAAAGCGAAATGCTAACTTTGTAAACTTGAATGGAAGGATGAGACTATTATACCAGGCATCGAATTGAGTACCTTAGATCTTATTATTTCTAACAGATCCTTTATTTGCTATTCTGCAGATTCAACTAGTTTTACAAGTGATGTACAAAGGTTTTTAATACTTTCCTAGTCCCGCATTTGAATGTTCCTCTACCAGGTTTTATGAAGAAATTCTTTTCCCTTTTCCCCCCTTCAGCGATGTGCATTTTGTAAGCACCTTGGAGCCACTATCAAATGCTGTGAAGAGAAATGTACACAGACATACCATTACCCTTGTGCTGTGGGGGCCGGCACCTTCCAGGATGTCAGCCACTTCTTCCTTCTTTGTCCAGAGCACATTGACCAAGCTCCTGAAAGATGTAAGTAGCGCACTTACTTAGACACATTCTTAGATATGAGCCAGTGTACTCACTTACAGTAATGCATGTCATCACTTCCCTGAGTGTTACTCTGCTTGTATTAGAAGATAACATTATATAATCTTGATAATCTGAGGGATTCTTGCCAGAGGTCCTTGGGGGAAATCTGTTATCAACAGTATCATTGAAGTTAAAGGCAAAAAGTTACTTCCTCAGCAATTCAAATGTACATGGTTTTTCTTAAAATTTTTTTTAAAACTGACAAAAAATAGAAATACTGAGTATATAGTATTTTAATATGCACTATAAAGTAAGTCCTTTAAAAAGTTAAACAGTATTCAGTGTCTTTTACACTAAAAACCACCCAGCACCCAGCTGGAAAATTGGAAGCAGATTGACTCAGATTTTTCAACCGTGAGCACAAGGACTTTTAAAACATGCCACATCTGACTACTGAGTCAGGGGCACTGACCTCTTTTCCCTTAGATTGTCAGATAAAAAAATGGTAACAGCCAACACAACACTGGCCATCCAGTGTGAATGAATCAAAACCATACCTTTTTTTTGGTCAGGCAAAAATACACTTTTTGTTGTGCCGCAGAATTTTAGTAATTAGTTTATGTGCCATGAGATGAAAAAGGTTGAAAATCTCCAACTCAGGCGTTCTTGCAGGAGGTACACTATTGATAGGTCACCGCAGACCTCTGCGCTCTGGAGACCGGCCTGGTCCTTGTGGAACCTGTCCCTGCAGCTTCTGAGTCTTCTCTGTTCACTGCAACCACACTTAAGGTTTTTCCTTTCTCTTCCAGACAGTATTTTTTAATTAAGTGAAAAATGTTTAAACGTTTGCATTTCATGTTGTACCGAAAGTTAGGACTCTTTACTGTCTTTGTCATGAAACAGAGATCTTACCTTTTTATTTCTATGGATTTCCAAAGAGCGTGTATGCTTCGGGATCTTTTTCCCTCTTAAATTGTATTTCCAATCTCATTGTGAAATGCTTTATTCAGTCTTTTTAACCTAATTGTTAGCTTTACCTATTTCTTAGCAATGTCAATAAAAGCTTTTCCCTATCTTTTTCATCTCTGTGAAACATAAATATAGCTACCTATATTTATGAGGCATAAACTGAAGTATTCTCAAGTACAGTTAGATTTCATAATCATTATTTTTTATCTTTATTTAGTACCATAATTTTATATTCAGTTAAAATTATTTTGTGTCTACATGTATAATCACCATACAGGTGTAAATTATAGGTAAGGCAAACCGAAATGTCAAATTGTATTTAGGCTGGGGAGGGATTTAAAGTTTTAAGAATGTTTTGGATTATACACTAAAATCTGGGAGAAAAAGAACATTCATGCATAGCCACTCTCCCGGGTGTTATTATTTTAAGACCTCATGCAGTGAATCACTTCACCAGGTGCACAAGCTACGATGCTAGTTTAAATGAGAGTTGACTGCATTCTGGGTGGTTCGTTACACTTTGCCAGTGGAACAAAACAATGTGTATGTATTTAAGAATCTGAATTTTACTCAGCCTTTTGTACTTTGTCATGCTTTAGAGCTCAGTAAACAGTGTGTAAACTTTTCCGTGACTGTGTTTCCAATGTTAGGTGTTTTGTTGCCTAATGGCTGTACTGCTCTGTGCTGCAGACTGTGTTCTAACAGCGTAGACCTCATTTATGTGTGAGAGATCATAAATTGTTTTGTAAAGTAATGACGTGTCAGAACTGAGGTGAGATGATTTGCCATCATTTTTCATCCCTAGAGTGAAAGGTTCATGCTGGCAACATAAAACCAAAAGATATTCTGAGATTATTGGTACTGTTTCTTGTTCCCAAATAGACTTATGGAGACTCATAAAAATACATGAACGGTAGGATAAAATAAAACTAAAGATAAGCAAGGGAATTTGGCCATTGTAAAATACAGGTAGGATAAACACGACGGTAATGGTGAGGCCAGTACCCAAGTTAAACGCACACTTCCTCAACCTAAGCTACAAATGTGGCTCCAGAGCTTTCCAGCAATCAACATGAAGAGTTACCTGGTTCATAGCAATATGACAAGAATTCACTTGATTCTGAGACTGTATGTATACTACATACTACAGTGTTAACATTGTCTCCAAGTAGCTGCCTTGTAGTGTAAGAAACAAATCCCACAGGGCAATTTTTTATAACAGACCTCAAAATAAGCTAGTGGTATAAAATCAAAGCCCAACCGAGGATAGGCAATTTCTTGGGGATTTTGCAAAATTCAGTCTAAACACATAACTTCCTGACCATCCGTCTTAATTCAAGAATATAGAGAATATTGGAGATATAATGTATTTCTATAATATACAAGACTATGCATTAGTCTTCATAAAATCTTTCTAGTTGTTATAATTGTGTGTCATAGCACAAAGTACGTAACTTTTATGTCTCAAAAATGGGGGATAAGTGAAAAGACACTAGTCAGTGAATATCATGTGGCATCGGACCTTGTCTATATTAATTGCTTTACAGAAAGGTAGTGATTTTAGTTCTTATCTAAGGCTCAAGTTATATGTGTACATTGAATACTGATGGCTAAGTGTAGAGCAATATGTTAGAGTGATAGTTAGCTGAATTAGGAGAAAGATTGACATTTTGTATGGAAGTTGACAAATCTAACAAAGACACGGACACCATTAGAAAGAAATCCCAACGAAGACAGGGTCAGCGAGCAAGGCCAGGACTTTGAGTAGAAAGCAGTTGCAGGGTGCTCTGTGTCATGGATAGATGCTGGCCATACCTCCAGCATTATTGTCCTGATGATGATGTACATGAACCTTGTCTGGAAATTTCCCACTGAATGCTTGTCGTGGAGACACGGCCAGCTTGCTTCCTGAGGAGTATGCTGCCTCCTAGGGAAAGCTGAACGCAGGGAGCCAGCCATGCAGGAGCAGTGGGGAGAGCATTCAGGCAGATGGAGCAACACTGCACAGGCCTGAGGAAAGAGCTTGGCATAGCTGTGGACAGTCGCTGGTCATTGTGCCTGTACCATAGTGTCTTCTAGGTGGATAGTAAAGGCAACACCCTGATGAACACAGGCTGGGTCACACAGGGCAGGGTTTGGTGTGATTCTGTCTGCAGTGTGACCCTTTGCAGGGTTTAAGTGTGGGAATGCTCTCTCTCTCTCTCTCTCTCTCTCGCTCTCTCTCTCTCGCTCTCTCTCTTTCCCTCTCTCTATGTCGTCTCCCCTCTCCAGTGTATTTATTGCCACCACTCAGCTTTTCACTCCTTTACTTCTGTTAAGCTTTTAACTCCAGACTTCATTTCTTGGTAGTGCTTGTATTTCTGGACACCAAGTCCTACTGCTTTGCTGTTATCCTACATTCTGTCAGTCCCCTGACCTTTCTTTCTTACCTACTTGCCTACCTACCATAAGGGCCAGCCTCTCTGGGCAGCATCCATGATTTACGTTTTCTTTCTAGAGACGCCCCATGGTAGGCCAGCCACCTGGCACAGTGTTCTGCCAGCAGTGACGGCGTCGATGGTTGGTGCTGTCGTGCCAGCAGAAGCCATGCTGATGTAGTCCTTCTTAAACTGATGCTATCTGACATCACTTTGACATTTCTCACTCTTTATTTATACCAGCGCATTTATTCTTACGTGCTTCTAGATACTGGTAAGCAGTATAGTCTCACCTCCCAACTTGACCAAGGTGAAGGATCCATGATAAGCTCCCTTCTACTTTGAGCTCATTGTTTTTGCCTTTTCCTCCATCTCTTTTCTTGTCACAACTGTCACTTAGGAAGTGACCTTGTCCGAAGTTTATCTTTCTGCTTCTCCTGCTCTTCCTCCTCCCCCCAGTCATTTACCTTCCTCATTCCATGCCTGTGCTGGCACTTTCTGCGTTTGTACATGCTCAGATGTTCTCCACCTTCTTTGCCCTCCCACTGGGAGTCTGTGTTGAGGAGGAGTGAAGAGCGTGGCCGTTGGAGCCACACTGACCTGGACTTCACTCTTGTCCTCTCAAATTAACTTCAGTCTTACACCCAATTTCTTCTGCTTTCTAGCTGCTTAAAGAAAAATCTCACATAGTTATTGGATTATTGCTTCAAACTTAATGTCTCTGGGGTGTGCAGACACATATGTATGTCTGTGTACATATACTTACATGAGACAAGACGCTTAAGCTGCCCAGTAATATTATCTTCTTATGCATGATCTGTAATAGGCAGTGCTAGGGTTTCTGCATGTATCTTCTCCAGGATTGGGCAGTGGTTGGAATGAACTCTATTTCTTTATGTAGCACTTTTTTGCTGTTATTATTTTTTTATGTCATAAAGTAAATGTTTCTGGACCCAGTGTATCCTGTGGATGTTTTCTTAGTTTAATTTACTACTAATGACCCACACTAATCAAATAATATGACAGCATTGTCATTAAGAAACTGCTGGAATCTATAATAGAATGAAGAAGTTATCTCTGCCATTGTGACACACATGTATCTAGGTGCCAAATGGGCTTTGCTATATAAAATAGCGCTCACTGTGTAACAGAAATATCATGTGAGCAACAGAAGTAATTGTCATTTTTCTAGTAGTCATGTTAACCAGTATATACAAAATAGTAATATTTCAACATGTAATCAATAAAAAATATTTAAGATATTACACATTTCCCCCTAATATATTTTTGGAATCCAGGGTGTGTTTTATATGTGCAGATCATCTCAATTTGGACTGGTTGAATTTCATTTGCTTTGTAGCCACATTGGCTGGTGGCTGACATGGTAAGTGGAAGTGTCAGAGTCAAACTCTAGGAAGTTCCACGGAAGCATTTTGGACAGTATTCCTGGCAAATTACAATAGAAAGATGAATTGAGTATCTGATCATCAGAGTCCAGTACTTGCCCCAATTTCTGTATGTTCTGAGGGCAGCAAATAGATCTAAGACTAGTTTTTAAATGTCCATAGCTTGAATGAGTAAATATTGGCATTCCATTTCAGTATTAAGAAAAACAATTCAGCCCTAACCAGTTTGGCTCAGTGGATAGAGAGTCGGCCTGCAGACTGAAGGGTCCCAGGCTCGATTCTGGTCAAGGGCATGTACCTTGGTTGCGGGCGCATCCCCAGTAGGGGGTGTTCAGGAGGCAGCTGATCGATGTTTCTGTCCCATCGATGTTTCTGGCTCTCTGTCCCTCTCCCTTCCGCTCTGTAAAAAATCAATAAAATATATTTAAAAAAGAAAAAACAATTCACCGTTACAAAAAATGAACTAATTTATAACATTTCCATTTTTAAATTAATGCCTATCAATCAAAGATTCTTTTAAAAGTGACTTTAGAAGCAAGTTATTTACTTAAACTATATATTTAATAAGACTTTGTTTGTGTTAGGCAGTTGAGGATTCAAAGTCTTAAAGACAAGGTCCCTGCCCTTCAAGGGAGCACAGTATCGTGTTATAATTACTTATAGAGCAGTTTCTTCTAAGCATATGGAGAAAAGAATATTCAACAACTATGCACATAGTTGCTTAGGAGTGGTAATATTTCATATTTGGGGACAGTGAGCAGAGTTTGGAAGGTCTCTTTGGGATGGGCTCGGGGCACAACAAGGGAACCACATTTCATGCAGAGGGAATAGAAGGTGTCCAAGTACACGGCACTGAGCAACAGCATATGTCATGTGCACAGCAAACTGCTTGACGTGATCAGGAATTGGTGAGTGGTCCTGAGAGTCAGTTGGAAAGGGAGGAAATGGTTTTTTGTTTTGTGTTTTTCTTTTTTGCCTCATACTAGAAAGTTTTTATTTTTTCACTTTTAGGTGAAAAAGGAAGTACTGGTGCAGTTTTAGTTTCAGCAGGGCATAACCAGTTAGATGCATAGTTGGATTATTTAGGGAGCAGATCAGAACCATACACAGGGATTCCATTCAGAACGCATTGCATTGACCACAGCAGGGAGTGCAAGGACCCAGCTGTACAAATAGAAGGACAGGGACAGGGAAAGTTGGCTCAACAAGAGTTGGTGTGCAGTGGCTGTGTTGGGTCAGGAAAGAGTTAAAGGGTCAACAGTGATACTAATGCTGGTTGAGAGAAGAGGGAGGGGGGGTTAGATTTTAAAAATGTTTTATTTTAGAGGCATTGAGTGCATATTTTTAGAACATCTGGCTATTGAGGTTCAGGAAGACTTGCAAAGAGTGTGTTGGGGTTTAGAAAGAAGTTTGGGGCTGGCGATATCCATTGGGGAATTGGAATTGTGGGAGTTGATGTGATCACAAAGAGAAGGCATGGGGAATTAGAAAAGAAAGAACAGGATGCAATCCTACCATTTAGAGGGGGAGAGGCACAAAAGCCAACCCAGGAGGAAGAGATGGAGGCATGGGGACCTTACGGAGAAACAGGAGAAGGAGGCCTTCCTAGAAGCCAAGGGAAGAGAAATCTTACTTCAGGGTGGGACTTAGTTAGTAATATAAATGCTGCAAAGTGCAAATAAGGTAAGGTCCAAAAAGTGACCCTGGGAGCTCACAGGTCATTGGTAGCCTCATTAAAGTAGCTTCAGATGAATGGTGGGTGTGGAGCCACCAGGGGGTCCAGCTTGGGGGCCAGGTACATCTCAGTCCCAGGGCCCATTTGTGTGCTGCCCTCAGGCTACAAATGGCTTTTTACCATTTTAAAAGGACTCTAAAATAAAAACAAAAAGTTTCCACACCAGAGACTTCTATGGCCTTACAAAACCAGTTTGCTGACTGGTATAAGGAAATGGAATAGATTATTACTCGGTTTCAAGATGCTGACTGGGAAAGAAAGAAGGTAGAAAGCGCTTATAGTCAGAGAGGACTGATGAAACCTTCAAAATACAAAAAAGAAAAAAAATTATATATACGATTTAAAACAATCCTAGGTAATCAGCTAATCAGACCATTTAGTTGAGGCCCTAAGTGTCCGATATAGGCATAATTGTGTGTGTGTGAGAGGGGGGGGGGGGCACAGATTCGTGCACCGGGGGGGTTTCTCAGCCGGGCCTGCAGGGATTGGGCTGAAACTGGCTCTCCGATATCCCCTGAGGGGTCCCGGATTGCAAGAGGACACAGGCCAGGCCGAGGAACCTCACCAGTGCACGGTCGGGCTGGGGAGAGACCGTGGGAGGGCTCCAGGGTGTGTCCATCCCGTCTAGCCCAGTTCTGATAGGCTGGACCCCAGCAGCAAGCTAACCTACCAATTGGAGCACCTGCCCCTCTGGTGGTCAGTGCATGTCATAGCAACTGATCGAATGAACTGTCGGACACAGCATATTAGGCTTTTATTATGTAGGATATATCTATATCTATCTATATATCAAATTGGTATGATTTTAGAAAACATTCCTTATTTTGTAATGTGAATGAGTTTATGTA
Organism: Myotis brandtii; assembly: GCF_000412655.1. Taxonomy (NCBI): domain Eukaryota; kingdom Metazoa; phylum Chordata; class Mammalia; order Chiroptera; family Vespertilionidae; genus Myotis; species Myotis brandtii. The sequence goes on from NW_005370385.1 coordinate 661,833, forward strand.
CTTGGCAAGGCAGTTTATTCTTACAGTTATTTTTTTGTTTTAGTGGTAAAAGAACTGTTAAAAAGCAACATTTCTTTTGATCCACATTTAGGAGATAGATGATGTCCATAATTATATAGAATTTAATGCTTTTTAAAACAGCTTGCCATTAATATAGATGAATATCGAAATAGTGAATGAAGTATTGTATTTGGGTATGAATGTGTAGCTTCCATCTATAATGTTCTCCCTCATACAATATTTTTCAGTATTAAAAAAACTTATTTGATTTAAATAAAAATTAGTCTGTTTATGCTTAAGATGCATCTTAATCTAATGGATATTAACATTTCTTATTTTTTTGTCTCTTATTTTGTTAATTTCAGAACATTTAATATCCAAATAAAATGTTTTTTGTTTTTTTGTTGTTGTTTTTTTACACTACCAATGTCTCAGTTGATACTTTCCTGGTTTGGTTCTTCCAGCAGCATATATGAAGCATTAAGTAGGCACCCAGCATTGTCACTGGTACTAGGGATGTAAGACTACATCAGAACTGCTTGGTCTCAAGTACATATAGGCACAAATTGTAAAACCAGATGATTAAACTGAATGTGATTACATTTAGATTAAATATATTGCATTGTTTCTATGGAGACCATATTCTGATTGGATATCACTTCAATGTGGATAACTTAAAGTGTCTGAAAGATTTACCATGCAAATTCCCTTAAAGTGATTTTTAAACTGTAAAGTCAGAAAATTATCAAATTCTTATACAACAATTTCATTGTTTTACTGTTAATTATAGCAAAGGAAGATGCAAACTGTGCAGTGTGCGACAGCCCGGGAGACCTGTTAGATCAGTTCTTTTGTACTACTTGTGGTCAGCACTATCATGGAATGTGCCTGGATATAGCGGTTACTCCATTAAAACGTGCAGGTTGGCAATGTCCTGAGTGCAAAGTGTGCCAGAACTGCAAGTAAGTTTTAATTTCAACTCACAGGTGTGTATTGAGTTTGTGAGAGACCCTATTTGTAGGTCCAAGAGGTTTGTGTGATGTGCTAAAGGTTGTTCAGACTGCAGCTATATTCATTCACATCGCCTTCATCATGTCTTAATTTAAGAAATAAATGCTAGGTGTGTATTAACATTTATGTTACTTTGAAACAAAGGCTACACAAAAGTAATTTTAATAATTTAAATTCCTCTGGTTGCCTAAAAAGCTAATTTAAATTTGCCAACAATTTTTTTAAATGAGTAATATTAACAATTTAAAATAAATATTAGAAAACTAAAGCAACTTCTTTAGAGGGAGACCGGGGAGGGGATTTAATAGGAAAATAAACATAACTACTCAAAGTGAGTCATCTTCCTTTCCAGGAAGAACAATTAAACTAAGATCATTGTTTTTTAAAAAAATCTGTATCTCTCTGAAAGACAGTTATGGTCAGTAGATCCTAGTCACCATAATACTGAAACAGAGTATCGTATGGCATTTAAACATTTGCAATGGGGTGATCTTTTCCTATTTGTTCTATTCCATCCTTCGGTCATTTCTCCAGTCTTTTCTGTGACTGATTTTCCTCATGCTACTAATTAGCATGATAGATTGGGGATGTTACCTGCATCTACAGCAGTCTTTAAATTATTTACAAGCTGAGGACTTTTTTAACTAGGAGAAATTATGCCCACCAGTCTGTTTTATTCATAATTTAATTTCTTAACAAAGCATCAGTATCTCAGAATTATGTGGAATAAGTAGGACCAAATGCTGTTATATTTTGGTAAAAATTAAAGAAAATATCAATAAACATTTATTTGGTACCTTGTATCTGTGCCTGGTTTCTTGGGAGGGAATATGAGAACTTGAAGAAAGAGTGCTTTTCCTATGGGATCTTTCCATGTAGCTGAAGAGATAAAATATGCAATTTTATATGTAGAATTTGTTAAGCTAAATAAGAAATAACTGGAGACCAACTAACCCATCTTCCGTTTTACTTCTATTTATCCCCAGGTTTAATTCAGCATTTCCTCTCTCCGCTCTTCTTGCATTCCCCAGGTTTTCTTTCCCCTCCTCTTGAGTTAAATTCTTAGTATCTGAGAGTGATTAATAGCCAAGAATCAAGGCAGATATTTATTTTTAGTACAGTTTTTAATAATTATAAGATTGTAATTCTTATACCTATTTATTTAGTACATACTGCTTAATGAGTATTCTAAGCTCTTCAACCAGAATTATATTTAATTCTCAGAGTAACCTTTGGTAATTATTCATATTTTATACCTGAAATCAAGAGAACTCAAGTCTAAGTTATTCAGGAGTCGCATAGCTAGAAAAACAGCAGTTGAATATAAAGATAGGTCTGATGCCAAATTTGATCCTCCTTTTATTATGACTGTGTTCACTGTTCTGAAGGGTGTTCCTTCAGCATCAACTATCAGTTATAGTTCCTTCCCAAGAGAGGATAGTAGGTGATACTTAAAGATCAGAGTCAGTCATCCTGCCTTAACCCCTCCTTCTCTGCGGAATCCCCAAATGACTAAAGCAGGTTCACCCTAGGTGAGCTTTCAGTAGGAAAAGCCTGTAGGGAGCTTGGGACGAATGCTGTCACATCTAGGTGTTGCCTTTGTCATTATCTGCACATGGACAAACAGACACTGAGGTGTTTATGAACTGGGCAATCCCAGAGTTGATTCTTTAGATGATTACTTATGTTACAAACATAAGTTTAAAGGTCAGGCATCATTAATGCTATCTTATTTTTTAGACAATCGGGAGAAGATAGCAAGATGCTAGTGTGTGATACGTGTGACAAAGGGTATCATACTTTTTGTCTTCAACCAGTTATGAAATCAGTACCAACCAATGGCTGGAAATGCAAAGTAAGTTGTTTATTTTTTTAAGAAAAATATCAGCATCTGTATGTTTTTTAAATATATAGAGCAGACAAACCGGATACTTACGCAAATTTATATACACTGCCATCAACTTTAAAATAAACAGCTCTATTGATGCATAATTGATATACAATAAACTGTACATATTTAAAGTCTATAATTTGACACATATATACCCTTATGAAACCATTATCACCTTCAAGATAATAAACATATTCATCTCCCTTAAAAGTTTCCTGGTGCCCCTGTGAGTCCCTCCAGCTATTCACCAATCACCACCCTTATCTTCCAGGCAATCTTCTTTCTTTTCACCGTACATTAGTTTGCATTTTCCAGAGTTTTATATAAAGAACATTATATGGTATATAATCTCTTTTTTGTTCTGGCTTTTAAACTCAGTATAATTATTTTGAGATTCACCCATATAGTTGCCAAGTAGTGGAGATACCATGATTTGTTTATTGAATTGCTGTTGGTGAACATTGGGGTTGTTTACAATTTCAGGCTGTTATAAAATGCTGCTGAATCTATTAATACGCATAGGTATTTATGGCTTGAAATTTTTTTGTAAATGATTTATCTTTAATCCTCCCAGAAAGTCTGAAATAGATAGTATCACCATATGAGGATACTGAAATGGAGATATATTTTTAAAATTTAAAATCCAGAGATAAAATACATTGACTTTCTATAGGGAAGTTTCTAGTGGTTTTACAGTGATTTTATGTATGTATGTTTGTAACACTTGTATTGAATATTTGGAATCATTATATATGCATAAGTATATGCATATTGTGCCTCCCCCATGGTGGTTTTAGTAAGTGATGATTGACTTAGATATTAATTTTTTTAGGTGTTGTTTAAAGTTTCTCTTGGATTTTAAGAGACAAGATCTATAGACATTTTTTCCATCACGTAAGATATTATGCTTGATAGTACATAGTACATATCATTATTGATCGTACATATCACATTACTAAATCATTTCCAGTTAACACAATCTGTCTTTCTGCATATTCTTTGAGTCAGTGATTCTCTGTTCTTCCATCTGTTTTGGTATTTGCTTCTTTATGACCCTGAGTGTTCCATGCTGATCTCTTTAAGCTTCCTGAGGTTCTGTCTCCATAAACCTATAGGTTGGCTGACAACTCTATTTATGGGGGGAGTTAGCATAGTATCAGGTAAACAAATTATTTGTCCATGGAAGCACAAAATATTTAAATATTTAAAGTAGAAGGTAAGAACAACTCCTTCATTTTTATTAATTTTTTAAATTTATTGGGGTGACATTGCTTAATAGGATCATATAGGTTTCAAGTGTACATTTTTCTATGATATAAGGCCTGTATATTGCACTGTGTGCCCACCTTTAATTCTCAACTGACTGACTTTTTTTTTTTTCCTGTTTAGGAGATATTTACAAAGACATTTACTGTGACCTTTCTTTGAATGTTCTCTAGACTGAGTCAATCATAAAAGTAGTTCACATGCTTCTTTTGAAATCTGTATAGTTTAACAAATTCTATTATGAGCTGGTGAGAGCCTCACTTGTTCAAGTTTACTGTTTTGTAAAGGCAGAATAGGAGCTAGAACTCAGGTCTCCTTAATGTCAGTGTAATGTTTCATCCTGTACATTATCCATCTCCCTGGGCTGTCATATTACAGGGCTTTGCTCTGTAGAATTATTAAGAAATATTGCTGAGTCTCATTTTCATGTTGTACTTGGATGTAGATGGTAAAAACCTGGAGACTCCAGTGCCTGCACTCCCCTCATGCTGAGGGTTTTAAAAATTATAATCTTAATTTTATAGAACAGACACGAAGCTAGGAATCAACTTCTTTTATCTACAGTAATTACAATGACTTTAAAAATAAAACTAAATAGAATTTATAGAGTAAATATTCATTTAATCTAACAAATAGTTTTGCATTGAAACAAAACAGCCAAGTCTCAGTTTAGTAGACAGATACTATCTCAGGTCCAGTTCAGCACATTAGGTTTCTTTGGCTTTAGTAATGTTGGTACTGAGAATGCTTTTGTATAGGTGTTTCTATAAAACAGTATTGATATGTGATGACTGTGTTTCCTGGTTCAGAGAAATGAGACCTCAGAAGGCCAGCAGGCAGCCCTTGAGCTTTAGATGTAATCAATGTCACTGGGTAGCTCTGAGCAGCTTTGTTCACAGGTGCACCATGGTGGGTACCGATCCAATGGTCGCTAAAATATGGAACAGCAGTTCCTCATTGTGAGTTACTGGCGTGCTGTTTGCGGGTGCAACTATTGCCACGTGCTGTGAATGGAGATAGAACCCTCTGCTACTCTGGATCTTCAGCTGAGGGCCGCGGTGCAGGCACCTGTGTCCGCCAAGCATCGCCTCCTTTGTACCGTGACTTTACTAGGTCAGATCTTGCCTCTTTCTGTCTGACAGCACTTGGGACTAACAGTGATAAACACAAGTGCTAAATGAAGGTATGAAGACCTGCATTGCAGCACCTTGCAGGCCAGTTAACATTTTATTAATTATTTTAGGGTAGCATTTCCCTGAAAAACTTGAAGTTCTCAGAAAACACATAGCCCTCCAAGAATTTGTGATCCCTCTGCAGCCTCCCATTCTTGTCCCATTGGCTCAGAAATGCGTTTCTGGACCCCTGTCCTGGCCCTTATATTTGCCCTCCCAGTCGGCTTGTGTAGGTTTCCCTTCCGCCAGTGGGGTGGCTGGGTGGCCGAGGTGGGCCCTGGATCCCAGGCCCGGGGGAGGCTTCCAGGCGGAGGCTCCTTCCGGAGATGGAGAGGTGTGGAGGCCTGAGGGAGGGATCGAGGCGCTGGCCCGCGGGGGTAGGGGTATTTTGTCCTCCGGGGGCGGGGTCCTGTCTAGGGGGACGAGCCCGCCGGGAGAATCCCGGGATGGAGTGCGGGAGAGGGAGAGGGAGGAGGCGCAGAGCGAGCCAAGCACCTGCGCCGCACCCCCGGGCCAGGTGAGGATCGGCGCCTGGACCTGGCCGCAACTCCCCTGTTCTCTGGCCGTGGGCGGCGGGGGGGAGTTCCGTGGGTGGGCACTGGAGGGGAGGGAGGGGTCGTCTCCATTTAACTGCCCTCCGGTGCGCCCTGGGAGGGAGGGGCTGCGGCCTCCCGTCGGCGATTCCGGGCCCGGCGTCTGCTGAACGCGGTGGTGTGGTTGGTTCTCCGGCTGGATTGCCGTCCATGGGGAACCTGCTGTCGGACAGACATGTACGTTCGCACTTGGTCTCCGCCGCCGCGCCTCTGCTTGCCTCCTCCTTTCTCCGAACTAGGAAGCTGAATCGTAATTTGTTTTCTTCGCTTTTTCAAAGGAAAAGGATATGTAACTATAAATTTACCTTGAGTTATAGTTTTAGCTGTCCCCAAAGTCGTTATAATTTTAAGCTTATCTGTATTTATATACATTTGACCTAATTTATTTTTAAGGTGTGCTTTAAGCATGTTCATTTCTGCCCTAATTGTATTTAATCAGATAGTTTAACCAGTGTGCTTTTTTTTGGCAAATATTTTGATACTTGAAATAGTGACTTTTTAAGGTGTAATATTTGTTTTTAATTTCATTTCAGTCCTTATTTTTTGGTTAGCTGATTCAACAGCATATAAGGATGTATATAAAATTGACTTCTATACTTTTTCATATCAATTTCTCCTTGTATTTTACTTTTTTTTAAAAAAAAAAAAACTTATTTTGTGGCTGTTATTGAGCAAGTAGGTCAGGCCATTCATTATTGATACATATATTATGCCTTTTATCGGTGTAAAACTGCCTGTGTAACACTTGTATTTTTCACCAGATACTTTGCTTGACAATATGGCCACAGGGGGTTTTAGTTTACCAATTGAATGATCTTTTCACATCTTTTTTATTTTGGACCCTTTGTTGAAATTTTAAATGTTTCTTCTGAAAGGTTTAATAGAGCTAACTATTTGAGATTAATGGTTGTGATTGAGATGCTTGACTATTTTAAGACAAACTAGTTCTATTTCCTGCAATGATTTGCAATTCAGAATCTTATTTTATGAATGTTAAATTATGTTGAAAGTATTTTTTTTCTTCTCTCACATCCCATTGAATGAGAATTCTTTCTTTTTCTCTTTATCTTGGTTAAGTTAACTCAGACTAATATAAACTTTGTCACCTTTTCTTTGCAAAAAAATAAATGAAATACATATATATATGTGTGTGTGTGTGTGTGTGTGTGTGTGTGTGTCCTCTATAAATTCCAGTCTCATTTCGCCTTTAATCTTTTGTCATCCTTGTTGTTCTCTAAAAGAGAATTGTAAATTTTTTGAAATACTATATCTGAAAGAATACTGTTGTCTTCAGACTACCACTTGAATTTGGTTTGGTATAATTTTGTGTTAAATCTTTTTCTTTTTTATACTTTGGAAACTATCCTATCCCCCCACCCCCCCAAGAGTTTTTTCAGCTTATCACAGAAGAAAAATTTTAATATTTTCTTTATCTCTTTTTTTAAGTTACCTAGCTATAATCCTTTTTGTGTGTGTGTGTGTGTGTGCTTAAAAGAGTTAGGATCTTTTTGTTGTTGTTCTCATTTCTTTGTATTTGCTTCCAGGATGCATCTGTGGTTCTACACTAATTAGTGTAGCTTTCAGTCTCCAGGTCTAGAGAAGTGTTGGCTAACTTTGCCTTTAAAACAAACTATCTTTTTAATATTCTCTTTAATACTATTTAGTAACATCTAGATAATTTTGTTTCCTGCTCTTACTTCATTATCTTCTTTGTCATGGTTTTCATTATCTTGGAAAATGTCTTCAGAATTTCAGGTTTATTTCCCAAGGTTGTTCTCAGAATTCCCTTTGTCCTGGTCTCTTACTAATTTGCTCTCTGTCATATTCTGCTGGTCTTTTTCTCAGTGACAGAATATAACCATGCTGGGAATTGGATTGGATAGTTGTGTTTAAAAAAAAAAAAATCTGTTCTATGGAGTTATTATAGTGTGGATAAAAGGTTAGGTTGTGGTGTCAAATATCAGCTTTTCTGGTTACTAAATGCAAGATTTTGGGCAATTATTCAACTTTCCTGAGCCAGTTTTCCTCATGTAGAGAATGTTAATAGGACTTAGCTCACAGGGGTGTTGGATTTAGGGAGATGTGCCTATAAAGTGGCCAGCGTAATGCCTAAAATGAGTATCCAGGTACCCATGGAATCTGCATGGAGCTTTTTGTAGTAGGAAGGCTTATCCTCTGAGCAGTCTGAAGAATGATCCTCTCCTGTTAAATTCTTCCATGCATCTCCATGATCTTTAGTCAGAATTTAACATTTGGAGGCCTGGTACCTGCCCACACTGTGCGTCAGAGATGGAGACACTGGGGCCTTCACAGGCCTTCAGGGCAGTGAGGCTGCTTGCTGGAGTGAGGGTGATCTTGTCAGGAACTTTGCTGTAGACCAGTCATTTGTCAGGTAGGTTTCTTTTCCCTGTTTCTCTTTCAAGAATGCTTGCGTGTTGGTATATTATACATTTAAAGAATTTTTTATTTGAAAATAATTTCAAACTTTAAAAGTTTGAAAAATAAAAATACCCATATGCCATTTATCTAGATTCACCTATGGTTGGGGTTTCAGTGTCATCATCTTTGCCCTTTCTCTCTACTCTCTTCTCCCTCCTTACCAACACTCCTCCCCCCAATATTTTTTTTTTGCCTGAACCATTTGAGGGTAAGTTACATACACTGTGTTTCCTTTACCCCTAAATACTTAAGTGTGTATTTCCTAATAATAGGGATATTCTTACATAATCAACACTGTTCCCTACTTCATACGTTCACATTAGTGTAGTATTTTCATCCAATCTACCATCCATGTTTCAATTTGTCACTTAATCTAAGGTCCCACATAACATTTTCTCCCTTCCCAAGCAAGGGTCCAAGATCTAGTCTGGGTTAGGTATCCCATTTAGTTGTGTCTCTTTTGATTCCTTTAATCTGGAAAATTTCCCAAGCTCTTCTTTGTGTTTTTTAGATTGACATTTTTGAAGAATAGTTTTCTCCCACATACCTGTTTGTTTTTCCCAAATAGAACTTTCTTCATTTTGTCTTTGTATTTCCTCATGATTATGCAGAGTTAGGCATTCTTGGCCCAAATACTGCAAAGGTGATGAGTGCCCTTCTCGGGTGTCACAGCCTGAGCACCTCACGCTCATGTCTCCTCATAGGTGATGTCAATCTGATAATCCGGTCAGGCTGCCAGCAGATTTCTCCCGTTTTCTTTTCTCCCGTGTATCGAGTAAAGCCTTGTGAGGAGACACTCTTTTTTTTTTTTTATTAAAAAATATATTTTATTGATTTTTTACAGAGAGGAAGGGAGAGGGATAGAGAGCTAGAAACATCGATGAGAGAGAAACATCGATCAGCTGCCTCCTGCACACTCCCAAGGTATATGCCCATGACTGGAATTGAACCCGGGATCCTCGAGTCCGCAGGCCAACGCTCTATCCACTGAGCCAATCCGGTTAGGGCAGTGAGGAGACACTCTTAAGATCATGTGAATACCCTGCTCCTCATCAAAATTTCCACCAAGATTTTAGGACCCATTGCCTGATGCAGTTTTTACCCTTTGTTTGTAAAATAATGCTTTAATTAATTACTGTAGCTAATTTGTTTTGTGCTCAGATTGTCCCATATTTCCCTTTGGCAGCCTCCTAAAGCTGGGTCCCATGTCCTTGTGAGCAGCTCCTTAACATTTTGGCTAACAAGGTGTTCAAGTTCATCTTACACTTCTCGTGCCCCAGCCCTGGAATCGGCCATCTCCTCTAGCTCAGGAGCCTGTAGTGGAGAAGGGGCACTAGGTTTGCCCTTTCAGCAGATGGGTCAGGAATTAATGCATGTGGGCACTTCACATACATATGTACAAATACATGTACATACATAAACATAATTTTATACTCACATAATTTATAAATAATGGATGTACTCCAGTAACTCCAACGCCAATCCTTCCTACTGAGGTTTTTTGCCTTCTCCCATTCTTGCATGTCTGTTCTTCTGTAGTAAGAATCTGGGTCCCATCAACACCCACACATTTACTCAGTTGCTCACTGCAACAAAGAAACTTCAGTTGCTTTCAGTGATAGATTTTATTCCCCTTTTCTTATGATTTCCATTTTTAAAAGTATATAGAATACTAGCATGCCTTCAGAAGTTCTACTCAGAATTGTTATTTCCTCCTGAACCACTTCCACCACATTTACTAGCTTGCTCCCTGATTTGTCCTTCCTGTATTATTTTCCCTTTATACCGAAGGTAGCATATTATATGTGCTCTTTTGCACGTTGCTTTTTTCACTTAAAAAAAGTCTACAAATCACTTCATATCAGTTGATAGATTTCCCTCTTCCTTTTCCTCTCCCTTCCCCTCCCCCACTTTCTTATCTGCACCATAGTTTATTCAACCAATAGCCTATGCTTGGATATTTGGTAGTTTTCCATATTTACATAACAAATGGTTTTGAAGGCAGTAACTTTATGTTTAAGGTTTTTTGAATTTTTGAGAGAAGATTTCTAGACAAATTCCTAGAAGTGGAATTACTGACTCAGGGGTGAATGCTCAAGGAATTGACAGAGATAGTGTCAAATTTCTTCCCCAGGGGCTAATGGCAGTTCACATTACCACCAGAAAAGTAATGTGTGAAAGAACAACTTTTTCTATAGCCTGGCCAACAGAGTATCATGTTCAGCTTTTGAATTTTTGCCCATTTTATGGTGAAAAATGGTATCTCAATGTAGTTTAATTTTCATTTCTCTTTTGAGTGAAGTTGATAACTTTTTTATATGCGTAAGGGTAATTTTTACCTTCTTCTATATGAGTGTTGCCTATTATCCTTGAAGATTTTGATTTTTTTTTACCCCCCCCCCCCCCCTTTTTAATTTAAGTGTTCTTTATATATTGGGGATATAAGGCCTTTATCTGTGTTATATGATGCAAATATTTCCTTCCAGTTAGTTAATTTCCCTTTTCACTTTGCTAATGTTATTTTTTTGCCACACAATATAGCCAGATTTATCAATTTTCTATTACTTCTGGATTTTTTGAGTTAGAATCATCCTTCCTTACACTGAGGTTATAGAAGAGTTCTTTTTTTGTTGTTAATTCTCACCGAGGAATCCTCACTGAGGATATTTTTCCTATTGAATTTTAGAGAGAGTAGAAGGGAGGGAGAGAGAGAGAGAGACATCAATGTGAGAGAGACACATTGATTGGTTGCCTCCCACCCATGCTGTGACTGGAGCCAGGGATTGAGCCTACAACCAGGCCAGGGTACGTTCCCTTGACCAGAATTGAAGCCGAGACCCTTTAGTTTATGGGCCAACGCTCTAACCACTGAACAACCAGCTAGGGTGAAGAGTTCATATTTTCTTCCAGTTTTCGCATCACTTTATTTTTTACTTTTAGCTCTAGTCCATTTGGAGTTGCTGCTTGTGTATGATTTGAAGTATCATTTTCCAGTTGGCTATCCAGTTGCCCACAAACCAGACATTAAAAGACTCTCTTTGCCCCATCCACTTTGAGATTCCAGATTAGAGTTCTAGATTGAGTTGGGTTTTATTTTTGGAATTGCTAGTCTGTTCCATGGATCTTTCTGTTACCATCCTGTTTCAAGTCTAGAGGCTCTGTAGTGTGTGGAAGTATGGTCCCCCTTCAGAACCTTTTAATTTCATGTATTTCCTGGCTGTTCTTTTGTTTATTTTTCCTTATGAACTCTATGTCAACTTATCTAACTACATAAAAAAATCATTGGAGTTTTTATTGGGATCACTTTAAAATTTTGAATTGATTTAGGGGAGAAATGACATCTTGATGATAAGCCATCCTAACCATGAACAGGTATGTCTTTGCGTTTGTGCAGATCTAGTTAGGCGTCTTCAAATAGCGCTTGTAATTCTCTTTGTATAGGTTTTAGGCCTTTCTTTAGTTCATTCTTAAATATTTTATCCATTTTGTTGCTGTTATAAGTGAGATTTTCTCGTTTATTATACCTTTTAACTGGTTATTATTTGTGTGTATATTCTTTTGATTTATCATTGCTTGTTTTATATCATGCTACTTTCTTTTTTTTTTTAAATATATTTTATTGATTTTTTTACAGAGAGGAAGGGAGAGGGACAGAGAGCCAGAAACATCGATGAGAGAGAAACATCAGCTGCCTCTTGCACACCCCCCACCGGGGATGTGCCCGCAACCAAGGCACATGCCCTTGACCGGAATCGAACCTGGGACCCTTCAGTCCGCAGGCCAACGCTCTATCCACTGAGCCAAACCGGCTAGGGCTCATGCTACTTTCTTAAGTTCTTTTATATTGAATTTGTGATCAGTTCTCTAGGATTTTCAAATATATTATCTTGACATCTACAATACAGTTTTATTTCTTCTTATTACTCTACCTTGGTTTTTGTTTCAATGTTTACATTGAGTTCAGAATCATGTTAAATAGTAGTGAATAGAGTACACATCCTTGCTTCAGTGGGAATACCTCTAAGGTTCCCCCAGTTAAATAAAATGCTGGCTTTAGAGTTGATGTATGTATGTATATCACATTAAGGAAATACCCACCCATTTTTATTTTCTTAAGAGTTCTTTAATTGGGAATGGGTTTTGATTTTTTTCCAAAGGCTTTTCAGAATCTATTGAAATTATTCTCAGACCTAAGAATATGTTAAATTTTATTAATAGATTTTCTTTTTAAAAAATATGCTCTTATTGATTTTGATTTTTAAGAGAGAGAGATAGGAAGGGAGAAGGAGAGAGACAGACAGAAACATTGATGTGAGAAACATCAATTGGCTGCCTCCTGCATGCCACCTACCAGGGTTTGAGCCCACAACCTGGGCATGTGCCCTTACTGGAATCAACTGGCGACCTCTTGGTGCATGGGATGATGCTCAACAAACTTGAGCCACACCTGCCAGGCGGATTTCTAATATTTAACCATCCTTGTATTTCACCATCCTTGCATAAAATCCACTAGGATGTGGCTTATTATTTTCCTGTTTGGTACTGGAGTCTATTTGTAATATTATTCAGGATTTTTGCATTAATATTAGTGCATTCATATGATACCTGTAAGACTTCAGCAGATTTATGGCTCATGCTAGTTTCTCTTTTTTGGTGAGCAAGTGTTTCATGTCAACCCAGCAGCTCAAAAAGATACAGCTCCTTTTGTTGGTGTTTTAGATCAGAAAGCCACGGTAGGTACTGAGAGCCCAACAGTCTTGCGCCCAGGGCTTTAAGGCAGACTAACTCACAGGCACAAAGGAGGGTTTGGGCTGGCCTTCGCAGGCCTGGCACTTTGTAAAAAGCTCTATTTTGGAAAGAATAGTGCCATTCTGTTCAGAAAATAAGAGAAGCCATAGTTGGATTTTGATGCAGAGTGATTATTTTCACAATTTTAGACACCAGGTCATTTGGAATGGGTGGTGATAATTCTTTAGTGTGAATCCTTGTTTTTGGTGTCTAAGCTACCCATAGCAAATGGAGCACCCTAGCAGCACCAATTTGCATTCTGCAATGGGGGTTTAGCAGACGTATTCCACATAAGCTACTTCCTGATTCTGGAATATGCTCCTTTTTTTTTTTAAGTTGGAGTAGCTCTTGGGCTTTCCCCCTTTCTTATTTATGTTTACTTGGATGTCTCCATCCCCTATTTATATTTTCTTAGAGGTTTTAGCTCAAATTGAGTGATGTCTTATCAGAGGCTCAAAACAAATTGCTTTTTCAAAAATATATACCCTAAATTAGCATCATGAAAATGAAAGCTTAATGTATAATCTATGAATGTTTCATTGAGTTCCAAATGGTTTGTACAAGGACTGTAATACATATGCTTAACACTCTGGTTTTGTTTTCATTTCTCCTGGCGTTTAGAATTGCAGAATATGTGTAGAGTGTGGCACACGGTCTAGCTCTCAGTGGCACCACAATTGCCTGGTGTGTGACAGTTGTTACCAGCAGCAGGACAACTTGTGTCCTTTCTGCGGGAAGTGCTACAACCCAGAATTGCAGAAAGACATGCTTCACTGTAATATGTGCAAAAGGTAAGAAGACATTTGCCATTGAAGTGTTGTTAGTTCCTCTGTGTGATCGTTCTCTGCCATGTATCTGTGCTCTGAGCTTTATCACTCTAATGTTCCTTTTAGTACTGAGTGCTGCTGTAGGTGAAGTTAAGTCACATTTTCATGAATCTGAAAGGCGTAAGGAACTGAATGGGCAAAAGATAAGACCAGAAATGAGCATTAAGAGGGGGAACTGAAGAGGAAATAGTTTGACAATATGGAAGTAAAAGTATGTCAGCACCTCTCATGACATGCAGAAACGCCCATTCCTTAAATAGGTCCTTCCCCAGTTGCCAACCCCTATAACCTCTCTCTCTCTCATCCTCAACCTCTCCTTTGCCCAGTTTTTCAGCAGTTGCTTCTCTTTGCCCTACGTTATGAACTTGACTTTAAACTAGAACATTTTATTTAAAAATATTTATCACTGCAGGTGGATTCACTTAGAATGTGACAAACCAACGGATCAGGAACTGGACTCTCAGTTCAGAGAAGAGTATATCTGCACATACTGCAAACACTTAGCAGCAGCCGAGATGGATGCGCTGCAGCCAGGTGATGGTGTGGAGATGGCCGACATCACTGCAGGTACACTTGGGCCCAGCCAACCACCAGTATACTGCTTTAGTAATAATGAGTGACTTCTGTGTGCCAGGTCCCATCTTATTCTTAATTTCTCAGCCTTTAAATACACACGTGACCTTGATACCTGAGTCTGATGGCTGACATCTCATCTAGCTTCTCACAACTGTTCTCCTGATGTTCGAATCCAGGACTGTTGTGCTTTACTCCAAGCATATTCTTTGAGCCAACAGAGGTTCCTCCAGGTTTGGTAATAGGACTTAATTTGCGCTTCAAAATCTGGGTTATTTCACTCTAAACAAGTTTTAGTTTTATAATTTTGTTCTTAAATGTTAATTTTCACTTCTAGAGTCCCAAATTTTGCTCAGATATTTTAGTAGTGTACTATTAGCTATAAATATGATTACAAGATTCTCAGATGGTGAAGAAACAGACCTTCTTGCCATTGTTTTTCATTTTCATCAGTATGCGTGACAACCTCTATAAAAGTCTCTGTGTTATTATCTGCAAAGGGGTTAAATAGATGCATCTTAATTACTCATATTATTCCTGTATGCATCAGTATACAGTTGTGGAATATCCTTTTAAAATAATAAAATGTCAGTTACTTTTATTTTTTCTTCGTTGATTTCAGAGAGAGGAAGGGAGAGGGAGAGTGGGATAAAAATGAGAAAGAATTATTGATCGGCTGCCTCATACACACCCCCTACTGGGGATTGAGCCCACAACCCAGGCATGTGCCCTGACCAGAATCGAACCTTGGCCTCTTGGTTCATGGCTCGATGCTCAACCACTGAGCCACTCTGGCTGGGTACCAGTTACCTCTTAATTCATTATGCTATCCATATTTTTATTTTATTATTTATTTATTCAAAATATTTTTTATTCATTTCAGAGAGAAGGAAGAGGGAGAGAGAGATAGAAACATCAATGATGAGAGAGAATCATTGATTGGCTGCCTCCTGCATGCCCCAAAACTGGGGATCAAGCCTGTAACCCGGGCATATGCTCTGACCAGGAATTGAACTGTGTCTTCCTGGTTCATAGGTTGATGCTCAGCCACTGAGCCATGCTGGCCGGGCTACTTTCCATGTTTTAAAATATGTAAATATATGTTGGGTTCAAAATAGTAAAATACGAAGAAGAGTTTATGATATTTTTGGTGATAATTTACCCTCACTAAAGCAGCATAGTAACTGTTGACTTAGTTAACAACAACAACAACAACAGAACAAAAACAAAACCAGGAAAAGTCATTCTGAGCTAAAGAATAAATACATTTCTGTTACAGATTATAACAATGAAATGGAAGTGGAAGGCTCTGAAGACCCTGTGGTGTTTCTCGAGCAAGCAGTTACTAAAGATGCCCGCGGCCAAGAGTCTACACCTGGAATTGTTCCAGATGGTAAGAGTGTTTTCCATAATGAATAGAGCCTGTTTTCTGGAGAAAATGTGGGTACATTGAATATGTGAATGTCTGCTGAAATTTTAGTATCCTAAATAAAAATTAGCCAAGATATACATACTGCTTAGGAAACTGTTTAGAGAGGAGCTTTTAGTAAAATAACCTTAGACAGAAATCAATAGGGGAAAGGATACAGATATATTTGTAGTTGAGTTGTAATCTAGACTTGATCACAAATAAATTATTTGTTTAGGGATCAATTGATTTTCATTAAAAAGTGATCTATAATAATAAAAGCGTAATATGCTAATTAGACCAGAGGTCCTTCCCGAGGACCTTCTGGACAAAGCCACGGGGTGGGGGAGGTGTGAGCCCCTTGCACGAATTTTGTGCATCAGGCCTCTAGTTTGTAAAAAAAAAACCCCAAAATTTTTTATTTTCTACTTCTGAGTTATACTTGTTAATTACTAACTAGAGCCATTCCTGATTGTGAGATATTCCATGCTGAGATAATGAAAAATTTATTTTAGGTCATCTTAGCAATCCTATTGAGGGTTGTTTTAGTTATTTCAATTAAGCTTTTTGCAAAATTGATAATATTACTGTACTTGAGGATCTGAAATTAATGAGAGACCAGATTGAGGGATAAACTACTTTTTAAACTTAAATCTTGGGCTCATTTGATAGTTTGTGGTAGTTTATGTAAAATTTTGTATTTTATAGATTGAATATAATTATTGAGATTTTTCTGAGATTAACTTTATATTTAACAACTTATTAAAAGGTATGTAACGTAAAAAAAGTAAGACAAAAGGCTATCTATAACAATAAGTCTCATAGTGCATATTCAGAATCCTCATTCTTTTTCATACCCATCTTTACACCTTGCTTACTAAGAAATAGTAGCATGGTGTTTTGTGCTTATATTGGAAATTGGCCTTTGACCATAGGATAAAAATGTTAAGTTACTTGGAAAGAGCAGGGTTTGGGAAATTTGACTCCTTGCTGGAGATTCCACGCATGTGTTATTCCCAGCAGTTCTGATCCACGCTGGAGAACAGCAGAAGAGCAATCTGCCAGAAGGTGTGGACACACAGGGGCTTCTCACTTCAGGTAAGCAGCCTGTTCCTATGGTCTGTTTGCTCCCATTACAACCATAACCATGCCTGTATGGTTTCTATACAGATTGGTCATTGGCGATTGACTTTCAAAATTAATCATCCCAAATAATTATTTACTACTGCTTACATTCTCTAAAAAGAATTGCTAAATCAAGTGTTCATTATTTAGGCAAGTTAAAATCATTGTATTAAACTAGCTGACTATAATTGAACTGTGTGTTTATATTTCTATCTTAATACTTCCTAGCATAGAACAGAAGGAATATATTTGTGGTCTCTACATGTGTCACATAGGTTCCTCTTTGCCAGTGTGACTTGAGGCTGTTGGTCTTCTGTTAGCATATGACTTAGGCTTCCTATAGCATTACGATAAGGTTTTTTCATTTGAGTCACTCAAATAATGGTACTTTTGGTTTTAAACCCTTAAGCATTTACTCTTCATGTGTGTTTAATTTTGTATTAAGTATTTTTGAAGGATTTTTGTGTTTAAAAATACTAGGTACAGTTCTGGCTGGTTTTTCTCAGTGGATAGAGCATTGGCCTGCAGACTGAAGGGTCCTGGGTTTGATTCTGGTCAAGGGCATATGCCCAGGTTGTGGGCTTGATCCACAATGGGGTGCGGGCAGGAGGCAGTCAAATCAGTGATTCTCTCTCATTGATGTTTCTGTCCCTCTCTCCCTCTTCTGCTCTAAATCAATAAAAATATATTAAAAATTAACTTTAAAAAAGGTGCAATCAGATTTATTTGATGTTTTTTCTTTATCCTCAACTATAGTTTTCCAATAAAGTGGAAATGAGAAGTGAGATTTCATTTTGATATAAGGATGTAGATAAATTTCATTCATCATGGTAAATCATAAAGGAGGAATTAGTGTGTTTGTTAATGTAACTTAGAAATTACCATGATGGTATTTGAAATACTAAGTGCTTTTTACTAAGTCAGTGGTCTTACTTGATAGGGCACTTAGGGCTCATGTTGGTTGGACCACTAAAGTTATTGTTAAGTAAGATTGGGTTAATGGTCCAACACACTAGTCCCCTGATTTAAAATTTACTAGTCAACAACTAGAAATATTTCTGATATATATAACACATGCCTTGAGTAGGTTAGCAGGTACAGCTGAGCAAAATCTTTTCTGGCTGTGGTCATTACACATTTGAGTCTACAGAGCGTTGTTTACATCTGGGTGCCTGCTGTCGCAGAATAGCCTTATATTCTGGACTAGTCTTCACTTTAACTTGGAGACCTTACATGACATCACTGAACTTCATGTCCTAGTTGTTAAATGAGTATAACTTCACCTACAAAGTTTTAAATAGTTTTGTAAGTGCTCAATTTATAAAACACCTATACATGTTATAGAAATTCTGTTTTAATATTCTTACCAGAAATACCTTACACCTTGGGGATCCTATTTTATGTAATGATTTTGTAGGTTTTCTGGTCTGATCTGCGATTAATCTGCCCAAGCCTATTATTTTTAAGCCACAAAGCTACAGACATATAAGACATTCATGTCTTACAACTACTCCTAGTTAGAAATTTAAAACTTCGTATGTACATTAACATAACAAATATTTCAACTTTTGTAGAATCATCTCAAGATAAAATGCATCCTGAATTGGAAAATCGGATTTCTCATGCAGTTGATAATGAAAAAGTGGAAATGTCTTCTAAAGTGATACATACTTGTGATGAAAATCAAAATGAAAACAAAATGGATGCGACGGGAACCGTCGACATCCTGGCTCACCCGGCCACTGCACAAGAGGAGCTGCAGTTGTTAGAGGAACCTCAAGTGGTGGCATCCACTGAGGAGTCCAGGCCTCCAAATTCAATCATTGACTCCGTCACCATTCCACCAGAAACCTTGGTGTCCCCCTGTGAGGAAAGTACTGTATGCCCTATGGAATGCTTAGCTGTAGAAAGGTTACAAGAAGAAACGGAAAAGAAAGTTAGTTCTGAATCTTCCACTGCCTTCACGGACCTTGAAACCACTCCTGCAGTTGAGAGTTGTGTGAAGGATGGTTTATGCCAAGACAAATCTATAAAATTACCGTCTGAGACGGAGTTATCGTTTCCATCGGCAGTGGACGTAAGCAAGGCCCATGCGTCTTCCTCTCCACCTCGTTCCTCGGACTTGCCTTCCCACGACATGCTGCACAGTTACCCTTCCGCGCTCAGTGCTTCTGTTGGAAACATCCTGCCAACCACTTACTTTTCAGTCACTCCAAAAATTGGCATGGGTAAACCAGCTATCACCAAAAGAAAATTTTCTCCTGGTAGACCCCGTTCTAAACAGGTAGGGTGATTTTAATGATGTTGATAAACCATGTTGGAGCATTTCTATAAAACAAGGTGTACGTGTGACTTTGGAGGGCAATATTTTTTGCCTTCAGGTTGAACTTAAGTAGTGTTACTTATGTAGTGTTAACTTAGGTATATTGGCCATTTAAAAAATTGCTGTTAATGAAGCAGTAAACTTGAAGTGATCTTATTTGGAATTTCAACTCATTTGTGATATATAAATGTAACCTATTTGATTACAGCTTCTAATAGAAAACACTTAAAAATTTTTTTTAAAGTTCTAGTTTGCAGTTGAAATAGAGCCCTTTAAAAGAAACAGTAAAGTTTTGGGTATAGTGCAGCTGACATTTCAACTTAGGACTTACATCAGTGGTTTCATGGAAAAATCTTAGAATGGTCTTATTGATCTTCAGGAAGTGAAGGGAGCTCCTTCTGAAATTGTTTTAGGTAATGTGGGCTCTACCTCTAGAGCAGTGGTTCTCAACCTTCCTAATGCCGTGACCCTTTAATACAGTTCCTCATGTTGTGGTGACCCCCAACCATAAAATTATTTTCGTTGCTACTTCATAACTGTAATTTTGCTACTGTTATGAATCGTCATGTAAATATCTGATATGCAGGATGTATTTTCATTGTTACAAATTGAACATAATTAAGGCATAGTGATTAATCACAAAAACAATATGTAATTATATATGTGTTTTCCGATGGTCTTAGGCAACTCCTGTGAAAGGGTCGTTCGACCCCCAAAGGGGTCGCGACCCACAGGTTGAGAACCGCTGCTCTAGAGGGTAAGTTCCAGTTCTTTTTAAGTGGCACATAAGCGAAACTACATGCAAAGTGAAGACACCATATCTAAGACTGATTTATTCTATAAAATCCTACTTAAGTTTTTATAAAACGGCCAGATAGCAAATAGTGCATAAGTGTTTAGTCAAAATGATAATTTGAATTTTCAAGTCTCATGACTTAAATTGATGAAAATTTTGACTTTTTATAGGATTAGTATCTTGGTCATTTATTTTGGAATTATAAGATCAGTAGCAAAACAAAATTGTATTTTATTTTAATGTGAGAATTAGTCTCCTCTAAATAAAGTCCAGATATATTTTTATTTTGTAAACATGGCACGTTACAGTTATAAACCAGGAGAGATTTTTATTCTCAAACCAGTTTTCCTGCCCCTTAGTCTTCTCTTGTTTTCGTTTTTTGTTGTTGTTGTTGTTTTTCTTGTCCTTTTTATTTCTTGAATAGATATATAGTAATTATGTAGTTTTGGCTCTGAAAAGATCTTAGCAATGGAAATTTGATTTCCACATTTAATTTTGGTCCAGATAATTTACATTCTTTAAGAATATAAATTCTTTACATTCTTTATTCATAAATAAATAAATACAGCATTTCTCCTTATTTAGAGACTTCTGTTCCAACTGAGAAACCGTTAGGATTATTTTTCTGTTGACTTATGTTCTGAACTTGTGTGTGTGTGTGTTTCCAGGTTTATCGCATTTATATGAGCCATGTCCCCATATTTACTATTGCTTCTCCTGTGTCCTCTTTTACCCCCCAGTCTGGTAGTGTCTTGCCTCCTATTTATCTCACTACTGCTTCATAATCTGCTGCTAATCTCATGAGTGTTTTGTTGGCCATGTTTTACCTCCCCCTTGTATTGGTTGTAGTTGGGCAGCAAACAGCCTCCATTGATGAGTTCTAGCTCTCTAATACACTGCCAAACTTGTGCAGAGATGCCTTGCCTAGAACAAGGTAGCACTTCCATTTTTTAAATCATTGCTTAGGTACTGGGATCATGTTACATGAACAGAAATGTGTCCAGCCTTATATTGGAAATCCATTATTCTATCACATGAATTTCTTTAATATCAGGCATTCCTGTGTTATATTTTTTATTTTATTTAGTGCTTATTTTGCATATTCTTGGCAGTGGAGACTGGCTATAAAATGAGATGGATTGTCATAGCAGTTATTGTGATATAAGCAAGATTCTTTGGTTTCCATATTTTTAAAATTTTATTGTTAATATCAGTGTCATTTCCGTATTTTGTTAAATGTCATTCGTTCTGTGGTCTTGACCAGTATAGTGAATACCATCCTACCCAGAGAATTGTGTTTCATCAGTTAAAATTCTGTCTCATAGTGGTCAAATCTTTATTTACCTTAACCATTTTCTAATAGTACATGAACTTTTCCAAGAGTTCACTTAGACATTAGATTAATTCTTTGATTAAATACCAAGAAAATCTATAAATTGTAAATTGATGTGACAGTTATTGCTTAGATGATTAAATGTTTTCTGGAGATGGAGTTACAGTGGAAGGTAAGCCTGTGCTGTGCAATAGAAATATGCAAGCCTTAGTCTAATTTCAATTTTTTGAGTAGTCCCAATTTAACCCAATATATTTTAGCATTTAATCTACATAAAAATTATTAATGAGATATTTTCCATTCACTTTTCAGGTTCAGTGTTCTAGCTCTGGTTTTAGACTAACTACATTAGAAGTGCTTCATAGCCTCATGACTAGTGGCTACCTTAATGCACAATGCACAGCAAAGCATTTTAATAACTGTGAAAATTTCAGTTCCAGAATTACTGATGAAATTAAAAGAAATACTAAACGAATTTAAAATTGATAAACCAAAGATTTTGCTATGCTTTCACTATTAAAAAAAATATA
>NW_005370385.1:683982-685346 GCF_000412655.1 Myotis brandtii
CAGAGAGGAAGGGAGAGGGAGAGATAGAAACATCAATGATGAGAGAGAATCATCAATTGGCTGCCTCCTGCACGCCCCACTACTGGGTATGCAATCTGGGTATGTGCCCTGACCAGGAATCGAACTGGTGACCTGTTGGTTCATGGGTTGATGCTCAATCACTGAGCTACACCGGGTGGGCTGCTCTTGCTATTTTTAGGGACTGAAGTAGAAATATTCTACTTCCTCCAATTGCTCATGGGACACATTTTAAAACAGATAACAAAACCATTTGTTGTAGCAACAAATCACTCTGTATTTTCAATATAGAGTTTCAATATATAATTCATATACCTATACACCTCATATTCACATTGATACATATATGAGGACATTTATAAATGTGCATATATATAACACACAAGTATCTGGTGTGTAGTGGTATTGGGGTATGGGTATATATGTCACTAATCTTAGATGTCAGGACACAGGAAATGGAATCTGTTTCTCAAATATTGGAAGTCGATTATCAAATGGCATTATTTTCCTTTTGGAAGAGGTTAGTAATTTAACTTTAGTGTTTTATATTGTGACTTTTATGTGGGAGAGTTTAGCTGTTATTTAGTGAGCAATATGTTTTCTTCATGAGATGTTTCAAATATATCGCTAATGTATGCTTCCAAACCTTACTACTCCAAGAGTAGTAACAATTTTTTTTGATGGTTGTAGATAGAAAAACATTCTTTTTTGTCGTCGTTTTCTTCCTCATTTCAGACACAGGATTTCACAAAGATGAGAAGGAAAAATTTAGACCTGATAAGGTAGTGGGAGAAGGAAATTATTGGGCGCAATGACAGGCAGCAAATTGGACTTGGTTTCATACTGATTGTCCCAATGAACTGGTTGGTTTTTCTGTCATCCTTTATTGAAGTTATACATTCATATATACTTTATTATTTAATTTTTCAATGTTTTTGTAGGTATATCCACATTGAGTTTAGAAAAGTGGTTATTGCCCTTATAGCATATTTTAAACATCTGGGGAGATTTTTAAACATAAAACACAGCCTCTGAGAGTTATTTCACCTTAACCCTGTTAGTGGAATCCTGAATTACAGAAATGTGTCAGTCATTGTTTTTATTATTTTTATGCATTAAACATAATACTATAAGAAATGCTCCTTAAACAGTGGTGGAAAATAAGATGAAAAATTATTTCATTGTATCAAATATGTTTTTCAGTTTCTATTTATTTCTCTTATCCCACCGTTGTACTTAATGCATTCTAATTTGGGAATTCTGAGATACTAGTCACCTTTGCTCATCTGTTATTTATCCTGTTTGTAGCATCTTATTTTGTAGGGAAATATTTATTTATATATTTA
>NW_005370385.1:685618-688145 GCF_000412655.1 Myotis brandtii
TACAGAGAGGAAGGGAGAGAGATAGAGAGTTAGAAACATCGATGAGAGAGAAACATCGATCAGCCGCCTCCTGCACATCTCCCACTGGGGATGTGCCCACAACTCAGGTACATGCCCTTGACCGGAATCGAACCTGGGACCCTTCAGTCCGCAGGCCGACGCTCTATCCACTGAGCCAAACCGGTTTCGGCTGTAGGGAAATATTTAATGTAATCACACAACTGTGATCTACTTTAGACATTTATCTACTAATTGCTTTCAAGATAGTATTGAGTTTTTATTTAAGCTATGAAATGTTTTCTTGAAATATTTACTAATACTTAAATTTTATTTTAAAAACTCTTGAATTCTAAGAATTTTTTAGTTTTGGTTTTTTCTTTCCACTACTTTTTGTTGCTAACATCATCAATATGGAAAGCTTAGGAATTTCTCTCAGTTCTAAGCCTGATACTGTGGAGGGTTTCTCATAGAGAAGGTGAGATTGCTGCAGTGTAGTAGGGTTCCAAAAAGAGTTCTTTATTAGATCAGAACTGTGTTGCCATTACAGGGTGAACTGGATTTCTTATTTTTCAATACATTAAGTAATTTTATTGTGAACCATGAAATTTTATAACATACTTGTATACTGCAGTAACATTTCAAATAAGTGTTTCAAGTGACAAGTCAGTTTCATGATCTATTCCTGTGAGAGTGAAAGTGGTGGAAGTGGCCCATGTGGCCTAGGAAGCTTCATGGTTAAGATGGCAAGTGCTTGAACCTGCCTGGCAGGACTTAGAAACCAAGGATTTCTTCCCAGGGCTCCTTATGGAAGGTGGAGACTAAACCAGTTTTCAAGCCAGATTGCCTAAATCCTGGTTTCTCTCTGGGTTTATAATTTGCTAGTTGCTATCCGTTATCAAAGTCTGCCTAGCCTCCCCCCGTCCCCCTCTATTTTTTCTTCACTATTCCAGTTTGGTCTCATCTGTGGTAGTTCAAGGGAAGAGGAGATCATTCCTATATAATACTAGAGGCCTGGTGCACAAAAATTTGGGGGGGGGTGGGGGGGGGTCCCTCAGCCCAGCCTGCCACCTCTCACAGTCCGGGAGCCCTCAGGGGATGTCCTACTGTGTGTGTGTGTGTGTCCACTGGGGTCCTGCCCCAGCCACATTGGAGGCTTGGAGCAGGCGTCCGTGTGTATGTGTGTGTGTGTGTGTGTGTGTGTGTGTGTCCCCACTGGGGTCCTGGCCCCAGCCGCGCCGCAGAGTCTTGGAGCAGGCACCCCTCTGTGTTGATCTCTCACTCTCCACGCTGCACCTGCTTGTTATTTTCTCAGGCTCAGGGCTGCATCCAGCCCCTTCTCCTGAGCTGGTCATGACCGTTACACTGCATTGAGCGTCTGCCCCCTGGTGGTCAGTGTGTGTCATAGTGACCAGTGATTCCCAGTTGTTCTGCCGTTAGGGTCAATTTACATATTACCGTTTTATTATATAGGATAAAGGCATGGTACATGGGTGGGGGCTGGCTGGTTTGCCCTGAAGGGTGTCCCAGATCAGGGTGAGGGTCCCGCTGGGGTGCCTGGCCAGCCTGGGTGAGGGGCTGAGGGCCGTTTTCAGACTGGCCACACCCCCTTCAGGGTGGGGGGTCCCGCCTGGGGTGCCTGGCCTGCCTGGATGAGTGGCTGATGGCTGTTTGCAGGCTGGCCACAACCCCTTCAGGGTGGGGGTCCCCGCTGGGGTGCCTGGCCAGCCTGGGTGAGGGGCTGATGGCTGTTTGCAGGCTGGCCACAGCCCCTTCAGGTTAGGGGTCCCCCCTGAGGTGCCTGGCCAGCCTAGGTGAGGAGCTGATGGGTGTTTGCAGGCTGGCCACGGCCCCCAGCCACCCAAGCTCCCAGTGGAGGCTGGCTGGAAGCAGGGATCTGGGATTTATTTATCTTCTATAATTGAAACTTTGTTGCCGTCAGCAGAGGCCAGAGCCGGACAGGGCAGGTGGGAAGCTTGGCTTCCTCTATCGCCTGGGCAACCAAGCCTCCTGCTTGCTCCAGCCCGTGGCTGCTGGCCGCCATCTTGGCTGGGTTAATTTGCATATAGTCGCTCTGATTGGCTGGCGGGTGTGGCTTGGGCGTAGCGAAGGTATGGTCAATTTGCATGTTTCTCTTATTAGCTCAGAACAGAGATATGCTAATTAGTTCAGATATGCTAATTAGTCATGGCCAGTATGCAAATTGACCATCACTCAAACACACAATATAGCCGCCCCATGTGGTCAAAGATGGCTGCCACATGATGTCTGGCACGGGAGGGCAGTTGGTGGGGGGGGACCAGGCCTGCTGGAGAGGGCAGTTAGGGGCAACCAGGCCTGCAGGGGAGGGCAGTTGGGGGCGACCGGGCCTGCAGAGAGGGCAGTTGGGGGCGATCGGGCCGGCAGGGGAACAGTTAGGCATCTATCAGGCTGGCAGGGTAGTGGTTAGGGGGTGATCAGGTAGGCAGGCAGGCGAGCGGTTGGGAGCCAGCAGTCCCAGATTGTGAGAGGGATGTCCCAGATTGGAGAG
>NW_005370385.1:688178-700479 GCF_000412655.1 Myotis brandtii
CACCTTGCACGAATTTCATGCACCGGGCCTCTAGTGTTTAAGATAACAGGCAAAATACACCTCCTTGTGGCTGAGTGGCAGTATGCTGTCTTTTTAGAAAGCAACTTCTATGAAGTATTTTGTATTGCTTACATAGGTTTTTACTATGACTAATTGGTCTAGGAAAGACTGAGTAATATAAAAATTAGCATGAACATTTCCATAGTGCAGTTGCTTGGATGCAAACCCTTATTCTTCCATTATTGTCTGTGACACTAAACAAGTCACCTTGTGAATTGTCTTGTTGCTTCATCTGTAAAACTACATCATATGGTTGCTGTTATAGTTGAATGAAAACACATATAAAGCACCTGATACACAGAAAATGGTAGTACTGCCCTGTTTCCTTTCTTTTCTTTTTTAAAAATATATTTCTTTATTGATTTCAGAGAGGAAGGGAGAGGGAGAGAGAGAGAGAAACATCAATGATGAGGGAGATGGGCTGATGGCTGATGGCTGTTTGTAGGCTGATGGCTCATTGACCGGCTGCCTCCTGCATGCCCCCTACTGGGGATTGAGCCCACAATCTGGGCATGTGCCCTTGGCCGGCCTCTAACCTGGGACCCTTCAGTCCGCAGGCCGACGCTCTATCCACTGAGCCAAACCAGCTAGGGCCTGTTTCCTTTCTTGAATAGTGGATTGCTACAGTTACTATTCTGTGAAAATGGAGACTTGAGAAGGATATAATCACATATTAAATGTAGCTGGAGCAGTGGTCCTACAACCAGTCAGATTGACTAATAATGACTTGTACAAATGAAACAAACTGTGGGCTTTGACCGAGTCAAACACTGCTCTACAAATAAGATATGTAGTAGGTTTCTTTAAAAAAAAAAAAAAAAAAAAATATATATGCATATGTATATTGATTTCAGAGAGGATGGGAGAGGGAGTGACAGAAACATCAATGATGAGAGAGAATCATTGATCGGCTGCCTCCTGCACGCCCCACACTGGGGATCGAGTCTGCAACCCAGGCATGTGCCCTGACCGGGAATCAAACATGATTCCTGGTTCATAGGCTGACACAACAGACCTTTATACTGTGTGTGATGTGTGCTAGAGTAGAGAAGACTGCAGGGTACTGTGGGCCAGCAGGGTAGGCGATAAGAAATACTCAAGGCTTGCAGGCCAGGCCTGTTTTCTAGGAAAATTGAAGACTCAACCCTTGCTTCTTAAAGTGTGACCTTCAGACCTGGAATATCAACATCGCCTGGCAGACTCTCAGAGGCCACTTTAACTTGAGTGAAAATGTATATTTTACGAAGATACCCATGCTGGCTAAAGTCCAAGAAGCACTACTCTAAACCATTGAGAAATTAAAATGTAGTTTTAACCCTAAAAAATGTTGAACTCTTTGGGGGGTAAACCAACACACATACAAATTAGAAGCATCAGACTTTCCTCTTAGTGCCCTTAAGCCTATCGTGACATTTCTGAAGCCATTACCAAAACCACTGCTAGTGCCCAGCTGGTGTGACTCAGTGGTTGAGCGTCGACCCAGGAACCAAGAGGTCACTGATTTGATTCCCAGTCAGGGCACATGCCCGAGTTGCGGGCTCAATCCCCAATAGGGGGTGTGCAGGAGAATCAGTGATGATTCTCTCTCATCATTGGTGTTTCTATCTATCTCTTCCTCTCCCTTCCTCTCTCAAAATCAATAAAAACATATAAAAACAAAACAAAGGCATTGCTAGCACCAGCCAAATTCACATTCTGTTTCTATGCTTTTCTGGTATGCTTCAAGTCAGGACTAAAGTTCTTGTTTTGTTTGATGTCGACCTCTGTTTTGAATATGAGACTTATGTATGTGAAAAGAATGCTTTGAGGTGTTTGCTGCTGGGGCTGTAATGTATATGAGTGAATGTATGTACCCAAAAGACATTATAAATACTTATGTTTTCTGTTTCTCTTACTAGTTTTCTTTTCTACTCTCCATCATTTTCACTTTCTCTAAGCCAGACTCATCCTTTTATGCTTCCTTGCTTCTGTTTTGTTATGGTTTTGCATAGCATGCTGGGAGAGGGTAGCCCCAGGTTGACTTTTAGGACTTGGAGATGTGAAGTCTGCCCAGGAGACACCAAACCCTCTGTGGCCACTCCTAAAACTGACTTCAGTAGATTAGGCTCTAATCATGGCGTTGATCATATTTCAGAGCCAGCCAACAGGGTTAGACTTCTAACAGAAAGTGGCCCATAATAGCCGATCCTCCCCTGCCATTGCTGTCCCCATCTCCCTGCTCCACAGTCCTTGTAGCAGCTGTATACTTTACTAGGTTGATAAATTTACCTGAGAAATTGGCCTCAAAGCAGAAGGATTAATACAACTTTAAATAGGTTTTGGATTCAATAATTATTGTTGGAATCAATTCAATCTCTGCCAAGTAGTATTTTTTAGAAGATTCTATATGATTTAATAGCAAGTTGGTTCTATTTTGCTTTCTTTACAGCGGAAAGCCTCCTGCTGTCTACAGTTTGAACCCTTTTTATTTTAATTCATTTTGTAGATATGTTGTAAAGTGTAACAGGGCATTGGATAGATTAATTTTTTTTATAGATGAGGAAATCCAAGATTCTAGGCTATAACTGGTGGGTGAATTAGTATGGTTCATATCATACTACAGTGTTTATTGATGCATTTATGCATGCAAAAAAAGGTAATAAGTAGGAGAAAAAAGTAGATGTTCAATAAATGCTAAACAGAATGTTTAACACAGCAGTGAACAGAAAGAGCACGGTCTCTTCTCATCAAGCTTTATACGCCAATGGCAACAAATAAATACAAGTGTAGTTGGTGTAAATTCAAGTGCAACGACAGTGCAGTCTGTGTTGCAGTTGACAGGGAACACTAACTTCCTCTGGTCTGTTCTTTTTGATCAAAGCTGAGATCTGAAGGATAATTTATAACTAAAGTTAATAATTACAGCTAAATTTTAGTTTTAAGGTCTAAGGAATATATTAGATAATTTCTCCTTTGTCAAAATATCTAAGTATATTGTAATTTTTCTTCTGTTCCTATAAAATTGCACACCATTTATCTTCCAATGTCTTATAACGTACTTATTAAAATTCATAATGTAATTACCCAAGCTTTTATTATATAAGTTCTTCATAGCAGTTGGGTGGTTTTCCAATCATCCCTGAAATGACATCCAAACATTCTTGATCTATAGAACCCTTCATTTTATCCATATTTTATGAAACATGAATGCTTTTTAGAATGACAATAGTTTTGGCATCAAAGGCAACTTTTAAATTATGGTGGATAATTTAACATTATCAAGTATAACTTTTTATGATATGTTTTAAGGACTGCCTATTGACATAACTTTAAACAATCTACCAAAAGGAATTTACCATGTACATTAGCCAGATACCCTCAGAGAAAAACCAGTTGAACTATTGAGAACTAATTCACACATTTCTTGCCTCTACTCTCTACCACTAAATAATTAGAAGCAATACAACATATGAGCCCAAATTGTGACCAATGAGAAGATACAAAGGTGTGATAAGGGAAATGATGGTTCATTTGAGGAAGGGCCTTGCTGATGAGCAAATATTAAGGTCATACCTGAGGAATCGGAAGAAGCAGCCATCAGAGTTGGAATTGTTCTGAGTTAGCAGGGCTCTGTTGCATGCAGAGTGAGGCATGTTTGAAGGACAGCCGGGAAGCCTGGGTAGCCCAGGTGGGTGGGCAGCAGGACAGCGCTACATGCCGAGGTTGGAGAGAGGCAGTGGGCAAGGTTGAGTTTGAAGTGCACTGAGAACTGTTGAAGGGTTTACAACAGTAGTGACTTGCTTGATCAGATTTGAATTTTTGAAAAGTCTTTCTGGCTGCTGCATGGATAAAGGCTTGAGGAGATGCAGGCAAAGAAGAGGCTAAAAAAGTTGAGGCCTTTTGGAGTGGGGTTGGGCCAGGCAATGGGGGACGGAGAAGCAGAATGATCAGAGAAGAGACTGGAGGCTAAAATGAACCAGATTTACCAGTGGTTTGGATTGAAGGAGTGGTGGGAGAAAGGATTGAGGAGGCAGCGGGGAGAGTGAGTAGGGAAGAGAATTATTTCATGACTCCCAGCCACTTCTAAAAGGGGTTAGAGTCTGAGAGGGGACTGGTGAAGGGAGAGTTTAGACATGGTAAACTTGAGACATTTTATGTGAGAAAATGGAAATGCTAAGAGGAAAGTTCTCTCAGAACATGTGAACTTGTGAGACAACAGATCCATCAGGGTGTTTCCAGCCCTCATTGCCAACAAGACCATTCAGGATAAGACTGCGTGGGGAGAAGGTTGTCCAGCTCCAGCCCTGGGAGAGGCAGGGCTTTGGAGGGCAGGTGGAGGAAGAACTTCCGTGGCGACTGATGAAGGTCGAAGTTTGGCAGCGGACGGCAGGGAACCATTTCACAGAGGGCTGCTCCGAACCCAACAGAGCTCTGTGGATGTTGAGAGTTTGAGTAATTAAGCATAGAGGAAGGGCTTTCAGTGACAGCAGGTTACCAAAGACCTGGACCCAGCAGGAAAGAAGACAGGTCTGCAGGAAGTAGACTCATAGTGGGGAAGTGAGCGAGAGCAGTGTAGCCTTTAGCTGAGCTTGAAGGAGGTAGGTAGATTGATTAAAAGTGCAGTCTCTTCCTCCGTGGTTTTTCCTTAAATACTGTTTTCCCGTTAACTATCTGTTCCACAGAGGATAGTCAAGCTCTTCTTTTTGGTTGATTATTTAAATTCCCCGTGGTATTTTTATGTGATTAATAGGCTACTATGTGTTAGCCTGGTAATATTCTAGAAACCTGGTAAGTACTATGTTGTCTAAAGTTTAAGCATTGTTGAATTACCTAATTCAAAATAGGTACTTTATTGTTTGACATTTATTTTGTGTTTTCCTTTAAAGTGTTATTTTTGTGGAGTAAACATTTTTCTTCATGCTGCTTAGCGTTTTCATCATATTAGTTCAGATTATTGCTGAATGTAGTTATTTGGTAGTAAAATGTCTTAGTTTTATTGTAACTATTTTAATAAGTTACTATTTCTTGTATAAATAATCAGATACTTTAGGCATTTTAATTTGCAAATTTAGGACAATTGCTTTAACATTTTCAGTTTTCAACTTAATCCCTAGGATGTAATCTAAGTATAATAGTCCCTTAACTAAAAACCAAAACTTACAACGAATGGTCATTGAAGGAAGAGTAATTAGATGCTAGGATTATAATGGTATTTGCATCTGAAGGTTACAAACTAACTTTCCACAATTTAAAGTGAATGTGTCTATTGATTGCTCATTTTTTTATTGCATTTTCTGATTGCTTTTTTTTGCCTATTGGTTGGGTTGTTATAGCAATGGGTTACATGAATTCTTTAAGGTTATCTATTCTCCTTTCCAGTGGAGTGACTGGTTGTTGTTAGAAGAAAGTAATCCCCAAATAGTTTCTTATTGTGCTAATTTTAGAGTTTGCCTTTTATTTATATTTGGTGTTATAATTGCAATGCATAAGTCAGTGTTGATTTCATATAAACCTTAATTTTTAATGTTTCATTGTGCTGATGTTTCAACCAGAATAAAATATTGAATGTAATTTGTAGCTGCAAACATTTAAGTATAAAGTCACTGTAAGTGATAAGCTTCTTTTCCCTAACTTGAAGCAATTTGTCCTAAATTTCCACACGTCTGCATTTGTTTTTGCTGTTCTAAAATTCCTTAGTTGCTGGCTTTGACCTTTTATGTTGCTGAGTTTTACACATCTATTTTCTCACCTGCCATATCCTAGGGGGCTTGGAGTACCCATAATACAGTGAGCCCACCTTCCTGGTCCCCAGACATTTCAGAAGGTCGGGAAATTTTTAAACCCAGGCAGCTTCCTGGCAGTGCCATTTGGAGCATCAAAGTGGTAAATAAAATTGCATTTACATTCATGTATCATTTCTTTCTGGTCTTATCCGAGTAGAAGTTCAGAATTGAACCTTTCTTTTCTAACTAGTTCAGCTTTCAGAGCCACGTCTTTAACCTAAAAATTTTAATAATGAAGAGACAACCTGCTTGCACTTAAAAATATGAATTAGGAGGAAATTAAATTGTAATTTTGCATCTCTCATTTTAAGTGTAAATTTTTAATACCTATTCCATGGTTTCTTCCTTTTATGTTGTAATTAACAGTATGGGTCAAATCCTTGTCACAGAGGCTATGAAGTAATTAGTTATTGGTTATTTTTTGTGATATCATAAAATTTTGTTGCTTACAAAAGAAAAACTACACTAAGCTATTAATGTAATAGTGGAGAAGAAATACCAGAGTTGTTGCAGATTTCATTGGCTGTGTTTAACCTCAAAATTATAGGGCCTTTTCCATGTCATTGGGTGACTCCCCTAGTTCTTAAAGTAAGTTTAGTCTGATGCATTTTGAAGAGTAAAAAATTAATTTGAAAACTGTTAATCATCTGAAAAGTTGAAATATTTTACTGACTAAAGAACACAGTTTTCTTTTATCTTCTACATTTGATGTAATTCTGGAATAAGGGTGTTTAATTTAGATGAATCAAAGATTTCAAAGGAGTTGTAGATTCCACTTTGTAATTTTCTATCAGCATTGGAAGATTTTTTTTAACTCATTCTGATATCATGCAAGGTGTTGAAAGTATAAGTATTTTTTTAAGTGTTTAAAGATGACTTGTTTGACAGTTTTGAAGCAAATACCACCAATTTTCACTGGTGTCATTGGATGTTGGGGAAAAATAAATTGTGAGATTATTATAGTCTTCATTTAATCTTTGACTTAAGTTTTAAAAATTGTTTCATACCTATTAACAAAAGAACAAGAAGAAACTATCCAAGTCAGCCCTACACTACCCCTTGTTCAAAGAAGCTCAGAGATCTAGAGGACAAGGAGGGGCAGTTTGAAAATTGGAAGGATTTATTAAAACTGAAGGCAGAAATAGATTACTTCCTCCCCTTTTGTTCATATGTATGTGTCTTATGCTCACAATATAATCATTAATTATTGACTTTGAAACTGTTCTGCTAAATGGGTAATGAGTGCAACATTTCAAACTGTGATTAGTGAGATCAGTTGAACATAAATACTATTTAACTTGTTAGGGAAAAAATAGCAAAGGATTTTCTTGAGTATTTTAATATATTTTTAAAATATATTTTTATTGATTTCAGAGAGAGGAAGAGAGAGGGAGAGAGAGAGAAACATCAGTGATGAGAGAGAATCACTGATTGGCTGCCTCCTGTATGCCTCCTACTGGGGATTGAGCCTGCAAACCGGGCATGTGCCCTGATAGGGAATTAAACTGTGATCTCCTGGTTCATAGGTTGATGCTTAACCACTGAGCCACACCAGCCAGGCATAATTTTAAATACATACAAGGATATGTAAATTTTAGGTTTTTGAGGTAGTAATAGATAAGTCTGAGTATAAACAAGAAAAAAAAAACCACAACAAATAATTCTAGTATTTATTTGTTAAAATATCTGGGAATTTAACCTGTTTTCCCATAGAATTTTTTTTTGTGTTGGGAAAAAAATTCAGAAATTTTTTTCTGTTTTAAGTAATTATTATCTAGATGATTCAAAGCAAGCCTTTTATACTTCCACCATTTTCCTACCTATAACTAAACTGCATTCTAAATACTATAGTAGAATGAGGCACTCATGTTCAGTCCATACAGACAACTATTGAATAGTAAGAGAAGTTGACAATTTTAATGGCTAGAAGAAATACTATTGTGTACTTGCAAAAATTAGCTTTCGTGCAATGTGGCAGGTCAGAATAGTGGTTAAGAACCAGACTTGCTAGGTCTGTGGCTTTTGATAAGTTATTGCACCTTTCATCCCTCAGTGCATTGTGTCTCTTAAATGGGGATAATAAAATAGGACTGACCTTATAAGATTGTTGAGAGTAAAACATGCTAAGATAGTCCTAGTAAGTCTTCAGCAGGTTAGCTCTTACCATGATTACTGAGAGACCAGGTAGCCAGAGTAGTTTCTTATACTTCCTGTATATTGATTACAGGTGTTGCACATGGAGATACTTGGGTGGGCTGTGGATGTTCTAGCCATCTGGAATGCAGGGTTAGGCAATGGAAAAATAAGGCCAGGGTTTGCAGATGTAGGGCATTTGTAACCGACAGACCTGAAGTTTGACTCTGAGGTTGTACGTATTTTATGTTTATGTTTTTAAGTTGCAGAATATATGTAAAAAGACACAAGTAATAACCCTGATATCTCAATATTTATCTGATCAAAATAAAAAAAGAAGAAACTAAATGTGTAACATTTAATAAGATATTTTGCCTCCCATTTAATTTTTTTAATTCTTTGGGGCTTGTACAGAATGCTGACCTTTCCTTATCTGTTGTGTAGGGCCGTGGGTCGGGGTTTCCAGGAAAGCGGAGACCTCGAGGTGCAGGACTGTCCGGCCGTGGCGGCAGAGGCAGGTCCAAATTGAAAAGTGGAATGGGGACAGTTGTGCTACCCGGGGTAAGGCTCTCCTTCTTTCTGTTCGCTGTAATCCTTAACACGGCGACTGATGATGGTGATCTCTTGGATAGCAATTATGTAGATGTTAAGAGTCACATGAATAGGCTAACATTGTTATTTTACTGTGTTTTTGCTTAAACACTTCTGGTCAGGCTTTCTACTTTCCAATCCTTCTTTTTTCTTGCCTTCTTTTTTTTGACACTGTTCTTTCTATGCTAACACTCCTCCCAAATCCAAATGGATATTCTCTTTATTATTTAAAAAAGGGCAAACTCCTGTCATATTCTTGTTTACTTGAAAAAATTCTGTTGGCATTTAAGTTTTTGGTTGGAGCTGTTCTCAGTGTTATATAAAATGGTTTACAGAAGAAATGAGAGATGTTGCAGGTTAGTACGGACTCTAAAATGTGGAGGATTTTATGACTACTTTGACATTTTAAGATTGATAAATATTTGTTTGTTGACACTTGATGAGGCTTTAGTTAAATGTATATTTAAAAAAACAACGATGACTATTTGGCAGGTAATATTTCCTGCAGTAACTATTCCCTAAAATCCTGTTTTTCAAATTCTAATTGTCATTTTAAGTTCAGGAGTCAGGTGGGATTGTTTAATTTTACTACTAAAGGAGCAAAGAAACGTGGGTTCTGGTCCTGTTTTAAGAAAGCAAATTAATTTCTTTTCACAACTATGTCTTGTGAAGACCAGATGCTTTAATTTTGACAAAATCCAATATATTTTCTTCTGTGGATTGTGCTTTTGGTGTCTGAGAAATGTTAGGAATGTATTCAGTGTTATAGCAGTTTTTAGAAAATACATTTTATTGATTTTTTTACAGAGAGGAAGGGAGAGGGAGTTAGAAACATCGATGAGAGAGAAACATCGATGAGAGATCAGTTGCCTCCTGCACACCCCCTACTGGGGATGTGCCCGCAACCAAGGTACATGCCCTTGACTGGAATCGAACCTGGGACCCTTTAGTCCGCAGGCCGACGCTCTATCCATTGAGCAACCGGTTAGGGCTCTTATAGCAGTTTTGTGGTATTAGAATTTGCATTTAGATCTGTGATCCAATTTGAGTTAATTTTTATGGCTCGTGTGAGTATGGATCAAAGTTCACTTTTTGACATACTGAATATCCAGTTGTTTTAGTACCATTTTCTGAATTGCCTTTGTATCATTCGTGAAAGTTAGTTATCTGTATATTTGTGGATCTAATTTTGGAATCTCTAAATTTTCTCTATCTTTAGGCAATCCAATACTGGGCTGTTTTGATCACTTCTACTTTATAACTACTCTTGAAATTAGACACCATTAGTCTTCTAATATTCTACTTTTTCAAAGTTGTTTTGACCAGTCTAAATCCTTCATATTTTTGTATGAATTATAGAATTAGCTTGTCAATTTCTACAAATAAGTCTGGTGGGATCTTGGTTGGGTTTGCATTCAAACAACAGATCAGTCTGGGGGAAATTGGCTTTTTAACGATGTACTTTGTGTATCTCTCCATTTTTTAGGTCTTTAATTTCTCTTCAGTGCTGTTATTTAGTTGTTAACATACAGATTTCTCACACCATTTCTCGATTCATGTGAAGTCTTCGATATTTTTTATGCTAATGTAAATGGTAATGTTGTCTCAATTTCATATTGTGGTTGTTACTATCTGGAGACAATATTCATTTTTGCATATTGATTTTGTATCCTACAACCTTAACTAAAACTCCCTTATTGCTTCTAGTTGCATATTTGTAGAATTCATTTGTAGATTTTGTGCATACACAATTATGTCTGCAAATAAAGTTTTATGTCATTTCATTTTTATTCTTTATTACATTTGCTGTTACCTTTAGTATAGTGTTGGGTAGATTGGATGAAATCAGGTAACCTTGTTTTTTATCTTAGGGAGTTAGCATTTAATCTTCTGTCATAACATATGGTGTTAGCTCTAGTTTTGTTTTGTTTTTCTTAACAGACATCCTAAATCAGTTTGAGGAAGCTACTATCTATTCATAATTTGTTGAGTTTTTTTTTTTAATTGTGAGTAGATGTTGGATTCTTCAAATGCCTTTTCTGCATTTTACAAATAATCCTGTGACTTATTTGCTAATATGCTGAATTACATCAATTGGATTTTTGTGTGCTAAAGCTATCTTGCGTTCCTGGGATAAACACTACTTGGTCATGATATTTTATCTTTTTTGCTTTTTCTAGGTGTCTGCTGCTGATATTTCATCGAATAAGGATGAAGAAGAAAACTCCATGCACAATACGGTTGTGCTGTTTTCTAGTAGTGACAAGTTCACTTTGCATCAGGTTTGAACTTAGCTATTTCCAGTTTTCCACTTCTGAATCCTCCTTGCCCACTTCTTTTTTATCTCATGTGCACTGAAGCCATCTGATATCTAGCTCTAGAGCTGTGCTAGCTAAGAATCATACTATAAAATTTTAGTACATTCTTATGTTCACATGTTCTTAATTTCAGGATATGTGCGTAGTTTGTGGCAGTTTTGGTCAAGGAGCAGAGGGAAGATTACTGGCCTGTTCTCAGTGTGGGCAGTGTTACCATCCATACTGTGTCAGTATTAAGGTAAATATGCTTACATTTAAATGACATAACAAAAAATACAGTTACATTTGATTTGGATAGTATAGTGGGGCCTTGACTTATGAGTGTCCCGACTAACGAGTTTTTCGAGATACGAGCCGTCTCTTGGCCGATTTTTTGCTTTGAGTTGCGAGCTAAAATTCGGGTTACGAGCCAGCTTCAGATACCCCACCGCTAGTTGGCGCAGCAAACGTCACAGTGAACGCCACAACATCAGCCCAGCATCACGTGTCTCACTCGTTCACTTTTTGATTTGACATACGAGTAATTTGAGTTGCGAGCTCCGTCACGGAATGAATTAAACTTGTAAGTCAAGGCCCCACTATGCTGCTTCCAATTCTTATAATTAATCAAATATTGTCAGTATAATTGTACATATGTTCCAATACTTAAATACTTTCAGTATTGCCTTTCAAGTGTTACCTGAAGAAATTGACTCTATAAATCTATTGTCTTTGAATTGTAGTGATTATCCTGCTATTGTCTTGAAAAAGTAATATTTATTTTAAAATGTGCTTTATACTATTATTTCTAAGGCATGAAGTTTAGTTGATTCATTCTGCTTATTAATTATAAAAGTTGAGAGCATCTAGAATAGTAAAGTGTTAGTGCTCCTGGGTCTCTCTCTCCCCACATGCTCTCTTCTCCACCCTAACCATATACAGAGTGTGTCCGTTAGGCATCTTGGGTCAGTAGGTTAATATTTTTAATGGTCAATCTTGGCCATTTTTCTTCAAAAACTTTTTTATGTTTCCTTCCCCTGTTTCTGGAATTTCAGGTGTGTGTGTGAAATTGCATAACATTTCCCCCAGATTACTGACACTGTTGTTTTTTCCCCCAGTTTTTCTCTCTGTGCTTTAATTTGTATAGTTCCTATTACATTTCCCAAAACTCAGCATTGTTAGGAAGTGTATAATCCACTAAAGCCCATCCAGTGGATTTTTCAGAGAATTGTATTCTTTAATCTCAGCTCCATTTTATAGTTTACTAGAGACCTGGTGCACAAAAATTTGTGCACTGGAGGGGGAGGTGTGGTGGTATGGGGTGTCCCTCAGCCCCACTTGTGCCCTCTCACAGTCTGGGGCCCCTCGGGAGATAACCACCTGCTGGCTTAGGCCCGCTCCCCGGGTGGCAGATGGCAGGCCCGATCCCTCGGTGCCTGTCCCGCCTCCCCGGGTCGC
>NW_005370385.1:700511-712364 GCF_000412655.1 Myotis brandtii
GGCAGATCTCTGCTGCCCTGCCCGGCCGCCCCGGGTCAGGTTGCACACGGATGCCCGCCGCCTCAGGTCATAGATAGCGGGGCAGGCGGGATGGCGCTGTCCTGCCCCACTGCCCCGGGTCGCAAATAGCAGGCCCGGATGGCGGCGGGGCAGGTGGGATGGCGCTGAACAGCCCTGCCTGCAGTATGCAAATTAGCCACCATCTTTTTGGCGGTTAATTTGCATATCATGCTGATTAGCCAATGGGAGGCATAGTGATGGTACGGTCAATTACCATGTTTGTCTATTATTAGATAGGATTCAAGTCTTTGTATATATTTACCTGGCATTTCTCACTGTATTAACTAATTGTTCTGCTCATTGGTAGATATTCTCCTGCTTTTATAGCATCTAGTAATTTTTGATTGTGGACATTGTGAATTAAAATAGTATATTGTAGGGAGTTTGGGTTTTCTTTCTTTAAAAAATATGAATTTTTGTTGTGGCAGTTATTTGTGGATAAATTAAAAACTTTTGAAGCTTCTTTTTAAACATTCTGGTTTTAGAACCATTAACCATCTTAAAAATTATCAAGGGCCCCATAGAGTTTTTATTTCTGAGGATAATAAATATTGAATATTTTATTTTAGAAATTAACTGGGAATTTTTTAAAACACAAAATTATACAGGCACAGCTTGGATGGTGTCATTGTAATGCTGTTGTGTACATCATGCAGCCTCTGTAAAACATCACTGAGTGGATTAACATGGAAAAGACAAAGTCTTAGTATAATTATGAAAATAGTTCTGACTCCCAGACCCACTGGGGTTCCCCCGATGACACTTTTGTGATGGCCGGGGTAGCGCTAGTTTATTCTTCCTTGCCACTTGGTCATACCCTTCCCTCCCCCCAATTCACCACTCTGACTAGTTAAGTTCCACATGTTTTCCAACATTGTGTGGGCTCTGATAATGTTCAACTTACACATTCCCTGGAGCTGTTGTCTTGGTCGTGGGGCTCTGTTTGGCTTCATAGATGTCTTCAGCAAAAGGCCTCAGGGAAATGCTGTGTAGACTGCTCCTTCCTTTCCAGTCCTCTGTCCCGCAGGCTGCGGCTGCCTCAGCCTCCCTGAGCTCCATCATGTGTGCTTAAGCTTGTTGAAACCATCATACTCTGCTGGGTTTCTCCCTCCGTTGGCAGCACCCTGGAAAATGTCTTCAGGCAGAATATCATAGGTCTCATCTCACTTGTCCTACTCCTCTCAGAAACCACAGTCCTGGACTGCCTTTTGTCCAGTATCTGAAAATGAGTACTTCATACATTTTGTCCAGTTTTCTAGTATTTTATGATGGGAGCAAGGTCGCATCCCAGTTACCTTACTGTAGTTGAAACAGATATGCATTATCTATATATATAAAAGCCTAAGTGACTGTTCGACTGCTCAACCATCCGACCGGTAGCTATGATGCACAATGACCACAAGGGGCAGATGCTCAACGCAGGAGCTGCCGAGCTGCGGTCACTTGGCAGCTGCGGTTCTCAGGTGACGCGCCCGGAACCAGAGAGGAGGAAGCCCGATTCGGGGTGTGTCACCCGAGAACCACCCTCTCGTAATCTGGGACCCCTCAGGGGATGTCAAAGAGCTGGTTTCAGCCCAATCCCCACAGGCCAGGCCGAGGGACCCCACTGGTGCATGAATCCATGCACTGGGGCCTCTAGTAGACTATAAAACACATGCACCACGCTGTTAGACATGGTGGGGACCCTGCGTGATACCGGACCTGAAAGAGCTCTTAGAAATTAAGACTAGACCAGTCAATAGGAGGAAAAGAGTTGATAG
Source organism: Myotis brandtii (assembly GCF_000412655.1). Taxonomy (NCBI): domain Eukaryota; kingdom Metazoa; phylum Chordata; class Mammalia; order Chiroptera; family Vespertilionidae; genus Myotis; species Myotis brandtii. The sequence continues at coordinate 702,332 of NW_005370385.1, forward strand.
GAGAGCCCTGGAATCTGTCCTAAGAGGGGATTTGGGGAGTGGGGCTGTTCAAATGTTGAAATACTGCAGAGAGGCCAGTACACACTAACATGTCAACTACATTTGGGAGTTACAAGATCTTAACTGGCTTGAGCATTTTCAGTGGTGATGGGCATAGCAATCAGATTAGTGTGCTGGAGAGTGACTGTAAACTGAGTAATTTGAGAGTTTGGCTGTAAAGGACCATAGCATAGTTGTCTGTGAAAGAGGAGAACTTAGTAGGAGTAAAGATACAATATAAAAAACTTTTTCTACCACTAAATACCTTGGGTCTATCTTACACTTTGTCTTTCTTCTGCACCAGGGATTGGTAAACTATGGTACACAGGCCAAATCTGGCCCACCAGCTGCTTCTGTAAATGAAGTTCTATTGGAATGCAGACATGCTCTTTTGTTTACACCTGTCTGTAATTGGCTTCGCACTGCAATGGCACAGTTGTGGCGTTCAGAAGGCCACATGCCCCACCAAGTCTAGAATATCCACTATCTGACCCTTTACAGATGTTTGCTGGCCGCTGCTCTAAGCCACCCTGCTCTTCCTACCCAGGGTTCTTGCCTCCATTTGGTAAATAAGATAATGTAATACTAATTTACATGAATTAGTAGACTAATCAAATTAATGAATACACATGCTTAAAAATATCAAATGGCTTTAAAAGCCTCACAATGACTGACCCACCCCCTCTTGCTTCACCCCCACTACCGAATCCTGTTCTCCACAGGTGGCCACTTGTGCCGAGCCAGCTCAGCCAAGGGTTTGAAAGCTTGAGTGAGGGTGGCGAAAGGATGAAGAAATGACAGACAAAGAGAATAAGCTGGGTCTAGGTGGATCTTCCTGTGCCTGGCTGAGGCCACAGAGAGATCCAGAGGCAAGCTGAGCCTTTATTTTATAGCCAGAGGTAAACAAGGTAGTGGTCACCATAGTTACACTGTTCTTGTGAGTTTCACTTGTTTTGGCAGCACTTACTGCACCTCCCACAGCCCATTAACTACCCAGGAAGGATCTAGGGAGCGTCATAAGGTCAATCCTAATTATGCTAAGTGGACTGTGCCCTCTAAGCTGGGACTTGTTTGTGGCTTTGCCAACAGGTCAGTCTGAGGCTTAACCCTATAGCCGCGCCCTACAGCCGCGCCCTACAGCCACTTCTGATCTGCAGGTCCTGGTTGTGAATGAACTCTATAGCTTTAAATTGGATGCTGGTGCTATTGCTTTATCTGACTTGGATTCTGTGACTTTCTGCTGTGAATGAAATGAATGCTAACTTAGTTCTTAAAATACACTCCTTGCTAGTTACTAGTAGGGCTTTTTGAGGGTTGATAAATCTCCCGGTATCCCCCAGTATAGTTCTTTTACTGCATTTAGTTAATAAACAGTGTTGGCTATGACTCAGTAAATGTTCACTGAACATCTGAGTAGCATACCAACACTTCCTTTTGTTTTTCATGGAGTTTTTAATAGCAAGAAGAAAATGCATGAATTCATGATTCCCCATCAGCTTGTGATGCTGTTTGTTTTTACCTGCTATAGAAGCTAGATCATATCCGATTATTTTGGCAGGTACCTACTTTTCTGGGAAGAGTGTTTCTCCTCCCTGCACACCCCTGTTCCAATCTAGGCCTTGTTCAGCTGTCTTCCTTAAGCTTTCCTTCACTGGGGTCATTGCTTTCTGGAGCCCATATTGTTCCTTTCTTGGTACACACACTGATTTTGTTCCTCGTACCTTTAAGTAACTTCATTAGGTGGGTTATATGGGACCTGAATTTTGAGTCCTTGGATGTCTGAAAGGTATTCTACTTTCACACTTGATTACTGGTTTACTTGAGTAAGAATTGTACCTTGAAAAGTATTTTTCCATAGAATTAAACTTTCCAACTCTGGCTGCTAAAATAAAGTTTGATGCCATTTTTAAAAAAAATACGGTTTTTCATTGATTTCAGAGAGAGGAAGGGAAAAGGACAGAGAGATAGGAACATCAGTGATGAGAGAGAATCATCAATTGGCTGCCTCTTGCACACCCTTTACTGGGGATCAAGCATGTGATTGGGCATGTGCCCTGACTGAATCAAACTGTGACCTCCTAGTTCATAGTCGACTTTCAACCACTGAACCACTCTGGCTGGGCAAGTCTGATGCCATTTTAATAGTTGTTCCTTTATTTAACTTATTTTTCTCTTAACACATTGCGTACCCCATAGAAATCTCTAAGACATACAGCAGGGACCGCACGTTTTTGGGCAAACTGCACGTTATTTAAATCATCATAATGCACTTTAGGTGTTGTTTTTCAATAATTATAACATTTTTATTTACAAAAACAATTAAACAATTAAAGTTCCTAGTACTTTTTTAACGTATGGTACTGCGTAAAACATTTTCCTCTATGAAGAGGGACCAAACAAAATTTACATAAGTATCTAGATTCGCTCCTTTTTCCATGGGCATGAAAAATGAGAACACTCGTGAGCGGTCCTTAACAGATGGTGCGCGAAACACAAGAAAACTCCTGAGTGGTACGAAATGTGTTAAGATAAGACTTTCTTATTCTTCATGATCTGAGTTTTATTGTCTTGATTGCTTGCTATTTCATTATAACACAGGCCCTTTGTGATCCTTTTTGTTAATAGACTCTAGGCTTTAAGTTGATTCTAAATTCTTACTATTACATGGTGTGACTACTTTGAGGAGTTTTTTAGAAATATAGGGATTCAAAAACTTTTCTAGAGATTCTCAAAGTTACCTGAGAGAATAAACAGAGGAGTGAATGTGAACTTCAAAAGTCCTAGTCCTCTAAGATCATAAAAAGTTCTTGGGAACTCACACGTTACTTTTTTTATTTTTATTTTTATGTTGAACGTAATACTACAGGTGCCTTTGCAATGTACACAAGTTTCAGAAGCATGAATTCATGAAATGTCAGTGGAAACGATGTCAATACATTTTAAATCCTTTCTAATCTAATAAAAAAGAAACATGCAAATTGACTGTACCTCCGCTACACCCACAAGCCATGCCCACCAGCCAATCAGGAGAAAATATGCAAATTAACCCAACTAAGATGGCAGCAGCCACGGAGCTGGAGTGAGGAGGAGGCTTGGGTTGCCCCTGGCGATAGATGAAGCCAAGCTTCCCGCCTGCCCTGGCTGGCCCTGAGCTCCGCTCAAGGCGACAAAGTTTCAATTATAGAGGATAAATAAATCCCAGATACTTGCTTCCAGCCTGCTGCTGTGGCCAGCTTGAAAACCGTCATCAGCCCCTCACCCAGGCTGACCAGGCACCCCAGTGGGAACCCCCACCCTGAAGGGGGTGTGGCCAGCCTGAAAACGGCCCTCAGCCCCTCACCCAGACTGGCCAGGCACCCCAGCGGAACTCCCACCCTAATCCAGGACACCCTTCAGGGCAAACCAGCCGGCCCCCACCCGTGCACTAGGCCTCTATCCTGTATAATAAAAGGGTAATATGCAAATTGACCCTAACAGCAGAACGACTGGGAATCACTGGTCACTATGACACACACTGACCACCAGGGAGCAGATGCTCAATGCAGGAGCTGCCCCCTGGTGGTCAGTGCGCTCTCACAGGGGGAGCTCTGCTCAGCCACAAGCCAGGCTGCCAGCTGCCAGCACAGCGGTGATGGCGGGAGTCTTTCCCGCCTCCTCAGCAGCGCTAAGGATGTCCGACTGCAGCTCAGGCCTGCTCCTCGCTGGCAAGTGGACATCCCCCGAGGCCTCCCGGGCTGCCAGAGGGATGTCTGACTGCCAGCTTAGGTCCGATCCCCCCAGGCAGCGGGTCTAAGCCAGCAGGTGCACATCCCCCGAGGGGTCCCAGACTGAGAGAGGGTACAGGCCGGGCTGAGGGACCCCCCGTGTGCACAAATTTTTGTGCACCAGACCTCTAGTCTACACTAATAAGACAAAGATGCTAATTGACCATACCTTCGCTATGCCCTAAGCCACGCCCACCAGCCAATCAGAGCGACTATATGCAAATTAACCCAGCCAAGATGGCAGCCGGCAGCCATGGAGCTGGAACAAGCAGGAGGCTTGGTTGCCCGGGCGATGGAGAAAGCCAAGCTACCTGCCTGCCCTGAGCTGGCTGTGGCCTCTGCTAATGGCAACAAAGTTTCAATTATAGAAGATAAATAAATGCCAGGTACCTGCTTCTAGCCAGCCCCCACTGGTAGCTTGGGTGGCTGGGGGTTTTGGCCAGCCTGCAAACAGCCATCAGCCCCTCATCCAGGCTGGCGAGGCACCCAATGGGGGGACCCCTACCCTGAAGGGGCTATTGCCAGCCTGCAAACAGCCATCAGCCCCTCACCCTGGCTGGACAGGCACTCCTATAAAATAAAATGGTAATATGCAAATTGACCCTAACAGCAGAACGACTGGGAATCACTGGTCACTATGACACACACTGACCACCAGGGAGCAGATGCTCAATGCAGGAGCTGCCCCCTGGTGGTCAGTGCGCTCCGCCTCAGCAGTGCTAAGGATGTCCGACTGCAGCTTAGGCCTGCACCCGCTGGCAAGTGGACATCCCCCGAGGGCTCCAAGGCTGCCAGAGAGATGCCTGACTGCCAGCTTAGGTCAAATCCCCCAGGGAGCGGTCCTAAGCCAGCAGGTGGTCATCCCCTGAGGTGTCCCAGACTGCAGGCAGGGTTGGCCAGTGCCAGACGCCATCCGGGCCCCGTGTGCGGCCCTGGGGGGCCGGGCTTAGGCGGGGCGATCGCGTCATCTAAGCCCCACGCTGCATAAGTCCCGCCCCCAGCCGGGACCCCCGTGGGCCGCCTATGCCCCCAGCAGGGACCCCATGGTGATCGCAGAGCAAGCAAGTGCGGAGGGCAGGTGGCCCCCAGGTGGGCCTGCTCGATCCCAGAGCAGGAAAGTTCCCCACAGGCAGCACCCAGCAGGGCCTGCCCCCTGTCTCTACAGTGATCCGGTGATCCATGAGCAGGAAAGCGCAGCCTGCAGGCAGCACCCCACCCTGGCTACAGCTCAAGGCAGAGAAAAACATGCAGTGGAGCCCAGGAGCCTGAGAGATCAACACAGAGTGGCGCCTGCTCCAAGCCTCCACAGTGTGGTTGGGGGCAGGCCCCCAGCAGACACACTCTCACACACACACACACACACACACACACACACACACAGCGCCTGCTCTGAGCCTCCAATGTGGCTGGGGGCAGGCCTCCAGCGGACACACACACACACACACACACAGGACGGCTGCTCCAGGCCTCTGCTGCCAGACTATGGCCATCAGTAGGACATCCGTACTGTGAGAGGGGCAGGCTGGGCTGAGGGAACCCCACCCCCCAGTGCACGAAATTCATGCACCGGGCCTCTAGTTCTATATAATAAAGAGCTAATATGCAAATGGTCATCATGCTGTCACGCCTTCACACTGTAACAGCTCAGACACTCAACACTGGAGAGAGAGGAATGGGGACTAGGCAGGCACTAATGAGCTTGCAAGAGAGGAATGGGGACCAGCCAGGCTGTGGCCTGGGGGAGGGACAAGCTGCCCGCCCTGTGGTCCTGGGTGCCTGTAGCTGTGCCTGCGGCCTTGGCAAAGCCACCCGCCCATGGTCCCCTGCAACTGCAGCCGGCCCAGGCAAAGCCAGCCCGGGTCCTGGGTGTCTGTGACCGACCGGAGGAGGGAATCCTGGGTCCCGGGTGCAGGGTGAGGCATTGGCGGTTAGGGGTGATCAGGCCGGTAGGGGAGCAGTTAGGGCCGATCAGGCAGGCAGGCAGAGGTGGTTAGGGGCGAGCAGGCAGGCAGGCAAGTGGTTAGGAGCCAGCGGTCCAGGATTGCGAGAGGCAGTCGGACATTCCCCGAGGGGTCCCGTATTGGAGAGGGTACAGGCCGGGCTGAGGGACCCCTCCTCCCCCTCATGAATTTTGTGCACCGGGTCTCTAGTATTAACAGTAAGGGGGCAGTATACTTGATTTCTGTAAAATCCAGTCACCACATCTGTAAAGTGGACATATAAGCCACTGCACAGGATAGTTATATGGATGGGAAAAGGCATTAAGATATTAAAATATTTACCGCTTTCTTTTATTCTGGGGGACTCCTCAAAGTATATGAATGTGTCCACCTCCGTGTTGGGCCACTGTTGGTACTCAGTAAATGTTAGTTTTGCCTCTTTTCTGCTTTTAGGTACATAAACACCATATTCAGTTACATGTTGTATTCGATCATGCGCATTGTGTAGGTTACGTATAAACCACGTGGGATTTCTTTTCCAGATCACTAAAGTGGTTCTCAGCAAAGGTTGGCGGTGCCTCGAGTGCACTGTGTGTGAGGCCTGCGGGAAGGCCACGGACCCGGGGAGACTCCTGCTGTGCGATGACTGTGACATCAGTTACCACACCTACTGCCTGGACCCTCCCTTGCAGACGGTTCCCAAAGGAGGCTGGAAGTGCAAATGGTACTCTAGGGTTTACGCTACTTCAGCTTTTAAAAATTAGCCATGTCTGCTTAATTGCATAATACGTATTTACCATGATAGGTACTAATCAAATTTTTCAAGTATACATTTAATAATTTCCACCTACTCTGTTCCTTGTGAAAGAGGAATGGGGACCAGCCAAGCTGTGGCCTGGGAGAGGGAAATACAGTAACTGAATAAGTAAAATTTCAACTTGTGTTGGGTATTGGCTTTCAGGTGTGTTTGGTGCAGACACTGTGGAGCCACGTCTGCAGGTCTGAGGTGTGAGTGGCAGAACAACTACACGCAGTGTGCCCCCTGTGCAAGCCTGTCTTCCTGCCCCATCTGCTACCGAAACTACAGGGAGGAAGACCTCATTCTGCAGTGCAGACAGTGTGATAGGTATTGTGCTGGCGGTTTTTCCCCTCATCGTTTGCAAGCTTTTCTCTCATAAATGTAGTAGAAGGAAATTAGAAAATAACTTTTTTAAATTTAAGAAACAACACCTTTGCTTTCTAGGTTTTTAGTGAGCTAGAAACCCACAGAAGTTTCTAGTTTTGTCTTCTCAGTTCCCGACTAAAGATTTTAAGTTACTAGTAGGGCTTTGTGAGGGTTGATAAATCCCTTGAAAATAGATGCAGCCAAATTATTGCCTGCATGTCTGCATTTTTCTCGGATAGTTTCTGAATGTTTTATTAGATTTTACAAAGGATCTCACACATTCTGTTTTCCTTTAGCCACTTTTTCTTAAAGCTCATCTAGACACTAAATATCTGTGCTCTCCCTCTGTGGTCTGTGTGCAGCTTCAAAATCAAGACGGTTGTCTTGGTTTTAATGGTACACTCTGTGCTCTGTGAGCAGTTAACTCTACATGTGGTATTAGTAGTATTTTGTCAGCACTGCAGGATTCTCAGGACTCTGCCCACAATTCCTTGTTCTAAGGCAAGACAGCTCTTTTTATTTCCCGGTTACTGTTCAGCCTCATTTGTATGAGCTGTGTATACCCCACGGTAGGTGCCCCACATGACACACACACACTCTCACTCTACAGTTTGCAGTCTCTGGATTTCCGTGCACTTCCTTGCCGCAACGAACTTCCCAGATCTTTAGGGGATGACCATCAAACCATTATCCCTTCCTAGTACTTGATTTCATTCATTTTTCTTTCCTTCTCAGCTTTGAAAATGTTTGTGGGTCAGTAGGCAAGGTTAGGGGAAAAGGGTAACTTTGGTCTAGACAGGGATTTGAAGTGTGGAGACTGTCAACTCCTATTTTTAAAAGAAAACCATTCTTAGTATATTTCCTTTTTTTTAAGTCTACAAATATGGTCTTTTTAGATGGATGCATGCAATTTGTCAAAACTTAAATACTGAAGAGGAAGTGGAAAATGTGGCGGACACTGGTTTTGACTGTAGCATGTGCAGACCCTATATGCTGACATCAAATGGTAAGAGAATGGTTTAGACAGCGAGTCTGTGCTTGGCTACAACCCTGTGCTTTGCTGTTCAGAACCAGTGAATGGTTGACACTAATTCTGTTTTATTTTTGCGAAATTATGTTTTAACAAATATTTTATGAAAATTAAGTTATTTTTGTTGTAAATAATTCTTATCAACCCAACTTAATATATTAAAACAATTTGCTTCCATAAAGTAAAATAAGCATATATTTTAGCTATAAATGTAATTTTGCTTTTAAAGCTTATAACCTTGTGGTGGTTAGCAGTATGTAGAAATCCCAGTACCTTGGTTCTTTATCTTTACCAGTTTTTTCTTCTTATGTGTGCATTTTCTTCAACTGCTTGTTTATTAATTTTAATTTTTTTGTTAATCCTCACCAGAGGACATTTTTTACATTGCTTTTTAGAGACAGATAAGTGGAAGGGAGGAACAGAGGGGAGAGAGAGAAAAATATCGATGTGAGAGAGACACATTGAGCTGTTGCCTCCCCGCACATGCCCAGTAGGGGCCAGGGAGTGAACCTGAGACCCAGGTACATGCCCTTGACTGGGAATCGAACCGGTGACCCTTCAGTGTGCAGGCCGATGCTCTAACCACTGGACAACTCCGGCCAGGGCTCACCTGCTTGTTTTAAACACTATTTAGTTTTTATGCATTTATTGTAGTAAAATGGGTACAGAAATAGAAATTTTAGTCATTTGTAAATCATTGAATATATTTCACCTTTTTGAAAAAGAAAATTACGTGACTTTTTTTCTCTCACTTCAGTGCCTTCCTCAGAATGCTGTGACTCCTCACTTGTAGCACAGATTGTCACAAAAGTGAAGGAGCTAGGTAAGATCTAAATGCTTTATTTGGCTGTTGTTTACAAAAAGATAGAAATGCATAATTATTGATTTAACTGACTTCCACATATACATGATACCTACCTTAATCATATGGGTGCTAGTCTAAATTCCCTAATGTTGGTAATCATTTCTTTCTTTTTTTTATTTTTTAAAATATATTTTTATTGATTTAAGAGAGGAAGGGAGAGGGAAAGAGAGAGAAAAACATCAATGATGAGAAAGAATCATTGATTAGCTGCCTCGTGCATGCCCCCTACTGTGGATCGAGCTCACAACCCGGGCATGTGCCCTGACTGGGAATCGAACCATGACCTCATGGTTCATAGGTCGATGCTCAACCACTAAGTCACCACGGCCAGGCAGTAATCATTTCTATAATTGATACATAAATGCTCATCTTATCTAGTTTTAGTGGTACAGTATTCCTGTAAATCTCCTCAGTTGGCAATGAAATAACCATTAGTCCATATTTGCTGTTTTCATTGATATATTACCCTGCTTAGTTATCAGCAGAGAATAAGACCTAGTTAACAGATTCCTTCAGCATTAACTCAATCTATTGCTATTTTTTTCTGTACTAGATCAGCCTAGAATGGTGATAAATATACTTTTATTAAGCCTCATTCTTTTGTGTACTTCCATTTGCTATCACCAGTACAAAAATATTTGGATAGTTCAGAAATTGTCCTAATGAATGGCAATTTTGTGGATTTAAAAAATATTGCAGGATTTCTCCTTATTTATATTTCTCCCTGTAAATGATTATATTGATACTTTGCTTTCCAGATGGGCTTCTGCAGTGTTCTTGTTTCTCTTGTATAAATTGGTCCTTATCTTTTAGTCTGACTGGATTTCCCAGGAAAAGGCTCACACCTAGAGACTGAAGCTTCCCTTTTGGCTTCGTTGCTTTCTTTCTAAATCTTTACATTGATACATGAACAAAGAAATGCCAGGACGATAGGAAGGGAGAGGGAGAAACAAACATTGAAGTGAAATCAAAACATCGATCGGCTGCCTCCTGCAATGCCCACTACTGGAGATTGAGCCCCAAACCCAGGCATGTGCCCTGACTGGGAATTGAAGAACCAGCAACCTTTTGGTGCATGAGATGATGCCCAACCAACTGAGGCACATCAGACAGGGCCAGGAAGACCATTAAAAAAAAAAAATTGCAAGTTTTGCCAGTTACTTTTTTATTTTTATTAATTCTCACTCGGGGAATGAGGATATTTTTCCCATTGATTTTTAGAGAGAGTGG
>NW_005370385.1:712577-728968 GCF_000412655.1 Myotis brandtii
AATGAGAGAAACACATTGATTGGTTGCCTCCTGGTCAAGCCCCGACCAGGGCTGGGGATTTAACCTGCATGCCTTTGACCAGGAATTGAACCCAAGACCCTTTGTTCTGGAGGCTGATGCTCTAACCACTGAACAACTGTCCAGGGCAGTAACTCTTACTTTTAATTAAGTACTCTTAGCTAATTATTCGTGCATTTAGTAGATAATAGCTCTATAGAAGTCACATTGGGTATTTCGTATCCACCTTTTTGTTGTTGTTAATCCTCACCCACGGATATTTTTTACATTGATTTTTAGGGAGAGTGGAAGAGAGAGGGAAAGACAGAGAGAAACATCGATGTGAGAGAGACACATCAATTGGTTGCCTCCTGCACATCCCCAACCAGGGCCTGGGCCAGGGAGGAGGAGCCTACAACCAAGGTATGTGCCCTTGGCCAGTATCGAACCTGGGACCCTTTGGTCCGCAGGCCAAAGCTCTATCCACTGAGCCAAACTGGCTAAGGTCTTCTTTTGTATCTTGAATTAACTTATCAATCAGAATTAAAGCGAGAGTTTTAATTTGTATCTTTGGATATTACAATTTTAGATCCACCCAAGACCTACACCCAGGATGGTGTGTGCTTGACTGAATCAGGGTTGACTCAGTTGCAGAGTCTCATAGCTACAGCTCCAAGAAGAAAGCGGTCAAAACCAAAGTTGAAATTGAAGATTATAAATCAGAACAGTGTGGCCGTCCTGCAGACCCCTCCAGACATCCAGTCTGAGCATTCACGGGATGGAGAAATGGATGATAGTCGAGGTAATAATAATTTATTTTTTGTGCAGTATGTTTGCAAGAATTAAAGTAGATAAAATAACCTTTAAAATAAGAATGACTTCTTTAAAGGTAAATTCCACTGACTCAGATAACCCTGGGAATGACACCTGATCTTTCCAAGTGGGTTGTCTTACTGGACCTGCCTTTGCAGGTTCCCTCCCTTTTCATGTGTCCTTTAGCACAGAGCTTCAGGACCTCCCCAAGCATTGTGTACGGAGGATCGCAGGTGGGAAAGTTCAGAGGGCAGCATAAACCTTCTCGAGGCTATAAGCTTGGGCACCATGGTTAGGTTAAAGCAAAACGTGATCATGCATCCTATTCTAGAAATAGAAACGCCATTCTTAATATTTAAATATACAGTTATAGTCACAGGTGTTTATAAACATTTTCCTGATCTAATAATCAAGATTTTTCGCCCAGCTGGCATGGCTCAGTGGTTGAGCGCTGTCCTATGAACCAGGAGTTCACGGTTCAATTTCAGTTCAGGGAACATGCCTGGGTTTCTGGCTCAATTCCTAGTAGGGGGCGTGCAGGAGGCAGCCGGTCAATGATTCTCTCCCATCATTGATGTTTCTCTCCCTCACCCTTCCTCTCTGAAGTAAATAAAATATTTTTAAAGAAAAGATTTTCTTAGCTGAATTTTTGAGATGACAATATAATTTTAGTAGTATTACATTCAATATGAGTTATATTTTTGCTTATCTTTGAAGCAGATGACCACAGGCTTGCTTATTTTTAGGTTGGTAATGTCTTTTCCTCTGATTGAGAAATAAAGTAATTATTATTTTTTGTTCTACAACATCTCATCACTGAACAGTACTTATTGAAAGCCTCCTGTGTGCCAGATGTCGGAAGTCATATCAGTGAACAGACAGATAAAATTCTCCTCTTGTGGAACTTACATTTTCATGTTAGGAGGAAAGACTGTTGAAATATATAATAATAAGTTAATTACAGTGTGTTTGGCAACTGCTATGGAAAAAATAGAGTAAGAGTAAGTGGGAATAGGGGGGCATAGGGAGGGGTGCAGGATCAGGTGAACCGAGAGCAGTGTTGAGCACTGAGTTTGAAGGGTTGGGTGAGTGAGCCACTGGATTGATTACCTGAGGTAGAGCATGCAGACAAAGGCCCTGTGCAGGAGTGCCCGGCATGTGTGAGGAGCATGGTGGAGACGTTGCATTTTCTGACATATTGCCTTAAGTTGCATGAGTTCTACGGCTAATGTGGGACTTGGTCATCTCTCCTACACCTTTCCTACCCTGGGATGCATGGAGCAGGGCTTGGCAGCCACTTTGCTTTGTGTTTCCTGTTACATAGGAATGATGTATTTGGTAGGTTTCCCCAGTTTTCATTGTATATTTACTTTTTTCCAGAAGGAGAACTTATGGACTGTGATGGAAAGTCAGAATCTAGTCCTGAACGGGAGGCTGTGGATGGTGAAGCCAAGGGTGTGGAAGGAACAGAGGGTGTCAGAAAGAGGAAGCGGAAACCATACAGACCAGGTGTGAGCCATGCTGCATGCTCTGATCCAAAGCTCAGTTACGTTAAGAAAAATAGAATGGGGTAGGGGGGCTTCACTTATCCTATATAATAAAAGCCTAATATGCTAAGTGTCCGGTTGTCCGTTCAACCAATCAAAGTGTAATATGCTAATGATACGCTAAGGCCACTCAACTGCTCGCTATGACGTGCACTGACCACCAAGGGGCAGACACTCCTACCTGTAGGTTAGCTTGCTGCTGGGGTCCAGCCAATCGGGACTGAACGAGACGGGTGAACATGCCCTGGAGCCCTCCCACGGTCCCCTCCCGGCTGGCCAACCTCCTGCATCCCCTCTACCCGGCTGGGCCGGCTCAATCCGGGCGCACCGGCCGGACCCCATCCGTGCACTAATTCGTGCACTGGGCCTTTAGTGAGGCTTATAAATACACTTTTAAAAAAATGTAATTGTTTTTTTCTCTTTCTGCCTCACATGGAAGTTGTCCATACCTCTGAGTGGCCCATTAGGTATTTTTTTAGACTTTTGGGTCATATGACAAAAGCATTGACTGTCACACACTATTCCAAGCACTTTATATCTGTTAATTTATTTCATCCTTTTATGTATGAGGAGGTGCTGTACATTATCACTATTTTACCAGTAAGGAGTCTGAAAAGTTAAATAAGTAGTGACCAAAATTCCAGAATCTGGCTCCAGATTCCATGCCTTTACCTATAGAGTCATGCATGTCTTTGGCATCTAAGGGTCTTATGAGGAGTGACTAGACACAGTACCCCTGAAATCATTTGAATTTTGTTTGCATCATCTAGTGTATTCTTATCTCTTTTCTCCCTCAGCTAGTAGACAGTTTACTAGTAAGTGATAATATGTGAGTTATAGATATTTGTTAAGTAAAGAATATTTACTCTGGCATTGTGTAGAAGAGGAAAGGTGTGCAGTCTTGCTGTCCTCGAATGTCCTGTTTTGGTTGGTTAGTGATAAGGCTTTAACCTTTTTATTTGCTTATTTCCAGAATCTTATAGTTTTTCATTAAAATGAGATTAATTACTTAAATTAGCCCATGTTGAATTTGTACAATGCTTCATTATGTAAGACTAAGCAGTTTCACCCTACTTATTGTGGATATACAGGGATAAATTAATTATGAGGTTATACAATTTCTTTGGGGATAGGTATCGGTGGATTTATGGTACGGCAAAGAAGTCGGACCGGGCAAGGAAAAGCCAAAAGATCTGTGATCAGGAAAGATTCCTCGGGCTCTATTTCTGAGCAGTTACCTAGCAGAGATGAAGGTATGGATTTTGTTTGTGTTGCTGTTGCTACTGGAAAGAGTTATCCTAAATAATGTTACAGTGTCATTGGTGCTTATGATCAAAGGATTTGAGCGCCTGTCCAGTTCATACCAGTAATACAGAAATTAGGTTTGATAAGGAAATGATTTAAATCTAATAGACTATATTACTTTGAGATTTTTAAATACGTTTCTTTTTTTTCCTGCGGTAAGTATAGATAGTGTAGGGACCGAATCACTTAGTTATGTATCAGGTACTTTAAGGCCTTTACGCAGAGGCCTTTCTCTGACTGCCTTAGCTGCTTGGCATGAAAGTGGAAACTTTTAGACTATGCAGTTGAAAATAATAGTGTACCCCAGCAATTTTTAACAAGATTCTGTCATGTTTTAGAAATACATCTTCCAGTTAATAATCTGTCATCTTCACTTAGAGCAGGGGTCCTCAAACTTTTTAAACAGGGGGCCAGTTCACTGTCCCTCAGACCGTTGGAGGGCCGGACTATAGTTTAAAAAAAAAACTAGTCGGCTGCTAAGCAGCAGGCAGCGGCGGCAAAAACACCTGGCGGGCCGGATAAATGTTTTCGGCGGGCCGCACGTGGCCCGAGGGCCGTAGTTTGAGGACCCCTGACTTAGAGAGTCAAAGAAAACTGCATCATTGCTTAAGCCATAGCGTAAGAGCCGATACTAATAAGACTTTGTAATCGTGGTGGTCATGATCTGTATACTTATATATTTTAAATGCTTTATATAGGATAGGAGAAGGAAAATTACTGTGTTCAGCATGTGCTCCAAGCAGAGTTCTTGATTTTAAAGAAGTTTCTAATGCGACTCAACATGGCTATAATTAGTCCTAATTAAGAAATGTGACATGATCAGTGAAACTATTTTTTGTTTTTGTTCTGTCTCTTTATTTTCTCCTCTAATTTCAATTCTTTTAGTTCAATATTCTATTCCTTTACCTGTATCACCCATTGAGTTTTAATTTATTTGCATTTTCACCCTTTTTTAAACTGCCTTCTTGATATTTCAGTAGTTTCTTCTTCTAGCATCAGCCAACATTCATTTCTGTGTGTATCTAATTAGCTTAAAATATCAGCTGTCTGGTTCTACTCTGTATCTGCTGGCTCATCCCCTGTGCCTCATTCCCTGTGTTTATTATGTGAGATACATGGGTCCACATGCATGTATATTGATTTTACCGCACTGTGAGTTCATCTTCTTTAGAATATTCTTTGAACTTTCTGAGAACTGAATTGAAGGTGGATTCTTTCAGAGACTATTTATATTTGTCAATTCCAGGAACATGAGGTAATACCACACCAGGACTTCTTTGAGCTAAGTTCTTAGATTGAAGTGTTTGTTGGTTCACCTATGTTGTGTAAATTCAAGTTTCTTACACATTAGGGCTATATTGATTTTATGAATTCTCAGGGAGGAATTTTATTTCTTGCCTTTCTATCCAGCACCAATTCTATGACAAGATGATAAGCAGTTTTCTTTGCTGTTAGTGGAGGTGGGGGAGGGGTTTATTTTTGTTAAACGAACCTGAGCATGGAGTCCTTCAGGGTCCCACCTTCATATAAGACACCTCTGGTTAATCACTTTGAGGAGAAGACTTAAACTTTGTCTTCTATTCCCCATTCCTACTCAGGCTCTGAAAACTATAGAGTTCAAGGTCAGTGGACTTTTACAAATTTTCAGAGAGTTTTATTTATTTCTTTGCTAATTTCTTTGATTCTTGTTTTACCTTAATTTTTGGTCTTTGAGGATTCATTTTCTGGCTAGATTACTAGTACATTAAAAAAATTTTTAATAAGTGTTTATCCACTGTTTTTAGTCCTTTTTAGAAGAGTCAGTCTACCTATGTAATCTGACAACAAAAGCACCCACATTGATTTTCAAAAGGGATGTGCCATTTGCCCTGAGAAGTGGAGGAGATGTCATTATTGCTCACCTGCTCTAAGTAGCATACTTGTTCTGGACTAATTTCATAGTCCAAACTTTGTTTATTTCTATTTCTGAGTTAAGATGGACCATTCATCACATATTGATAAGTATATTTCATAGTCATATCTTATCACAATATGTATGTATTACAAATACCTAATTTGCAATAAACCCCTTGGAGTTGCTGGATTGAAGGACACACATTTCTAAAAAGACTTTTGTTGGATATTTCCAGTAAACTCTACACAAAGGTTATACTTCTTAAATTAGTAGTATACCAGTAGCCATTTCCCCATACTCATGAGCACCAGGCATTTTCATTTTAGTTATTTTTTTTTTATCAAAATGTTGAGGTTCTAAAAACAAGCTGTGCTTTGCTAGCAGGGAAATGCTCATTAAGAGATAGTAGGATACAAATTGTGAACAACAAACATGCATCTATCAACAAGTGAATCTAAGAATCAAGTGAATAAATAATCTGATGTACAGAATGAACTGGTGATTATAATGAATCAGGGACATAGAAAGGGAATGGACTGACTATTCTTGGGGGGGAAAGGGAAATGGGAGATGCGGGAAGAGACTGGACAAAAATCGTGCACCTATGGATGAGGACAGTGGGTGGGGAATGAGGGCGGAGGGTAGGGCGGGAACTGGGAGGAGGGGAGTTATGGGGGGAAAAAAAAAAGAGGAACAAATGTAATCTGAACAATAAAGATTTAATAAAAAAATTAAAAAAAAAGATAGTAGGAAACATGCTGATACTAAATAGACATGAAATGAAATTTTATGATGCTTAAAATTTACTTATATTGGTACACTTGCTTTGAGATACACTTGTGAAAGGCTTGTTTGTCAGGTCATTATGCTATACACCTTAACCTTATGCAGTGTTGCATGTCAATTATACCTCAAAAGAAAAAGCTTATTTGTTTATATGGAACTGTGTATATTGGTAAGCTATACAATTACTTTGGGTGGATCTGTCTGGAAATTTTAAATACCATGCATTCATAAATGTGGCTCCTGTTTTCAGGTTGGAGTGAGCAGTTACCAGATACTCTTGTTGATGAATCTGTTTCTGTTACTGAAAACACTGAAAAAATAAAGAAGAGGTACCGGAAAAGGAAAAACAAGCTCGAGGAAACTTTCCCTGTCTATTTACAAGTAATATTTTGCTTCACATTATATTATGTAGTTTGTTATTGAAAGAAATGTAATGTATTGAGTTTTGAAATATAGGTTGTTTGGTTTTGTTAAATTTTTTACTTGTTTTGTTTTTAATTAGTTATCATAGTGCCATTTTTACCTTCCAAGGGCTCATGAAAATTAATGTTTACCTCTTTGTGCTTTGATACATTACGCAAAGTTGTTTTTATTTTTCTAGTTTTCCACTTCTGAATATTTCACAAGGACACGTTGGGCTGAGAAAAGCTCATTCTTGCAAAGCAGCCACACCTATGTGCTGCCCACGCCCAGGTCCTGTGGACATCTCCCTTTGCTAGTACAGGTTATAGCAGCGATGGTCGATCTTTTTCGTCGCATGGCACACATAAACAAATTACCAAAATTCTGCCACACACCAAAAAATATATTTTCCCTCAACTGACAAAAAAAAAACTTTGATTCATTCACACTGGATGGCTATTGTTGTGTTGGCTGTTGTCATTTGACAGTCTAAGGGAAAAGAGGTCAGTGCCCCTGCCTAAATAATCAGGTGTGGCATGTTTCAAAACTTCTTGCAGCACACGGCTAAACATTGCTGAGTGACAGTAATAATGTTGCCTGAGTGAAGATGGGCATTCAGCAGCCAGTTACAGCTTTAATAACCATTGACTGCTTCTAGAGGCTCAGTGAACCAAAGATTTAAACAGAATTGTTAGTGTGTTTTAAAATATACATCAGAAAAATATCCATCAATAGAAAGAAGTGATGTTTGATAGATGTAGACTATGGGAAAAGATACCAATTTGTGAGCATGAAGTACCAGAGAGTTCAGGGCCATGTGCTGTGTGGGAAAGAGCCCTGGATTGGAGGAGGACTGAGATTGACCATCTGGCTCAGCCATGAGCTGATTTCCCATTCCTGAGCCTGTTCATTCTTCCTCATGTATAAGAAGCACAAAAATAAATAATCATTTAAGTGAAAAGTCTTCTGTATTTAATAAATAAGACTTTTAAACATAGTCACTTATGTATGCAGTAATATTTACGAGTGTCAGTTTTTGTTGAACAGCTAACATCTTCAGGGCTGTGTCCATTTTAAATAGCTGAGCCTTTGGGAGTCCGGGATTTTAATACTACTGCTACTGGTTCTATGTGATCTTGTTCTGTTTAACATCTGTGTGCCCAGTAGTCTCATCTATAAAATTGTGGTCATACCCACTACACAGAAATGAGAGATTAAATAAAAATTAAGCATGTAAAGTCCTCTTTCTGCTGCTGCGCCTCCTGCTGCTCCGCTTCCTCCTCCTCTTTCTCCTCCTCCTCTTCTTGCTCCTCCCCCTGCTCTACCTCCTCCTCTCCTCTTCCTGCTGCTCCTCCTCTGTGCAGTGTAATCTATATTTAGGAAGCTTTCTTGAGCTGCTTATGAAAGTATGGAAATTGACTATTTCATCCATTAGCAAAGGGATCTGATTCCTGCTGTGATCTTCATCTACTGAGCTGGGTTGTTTCCTCTGGTGACCAGTGTACTGACTCTGGTACACATAGTAATAGCTAATTGTTTTGTTTTTTTGTATCTGAAGGAGTGAAGGAAGCCTTTGTAATGGGACTGTTTCTTGAACATCTTGTGATAGCAGTTGTATTTCCCTCTCATCCAAGATGGGTGGGCAGAATACATAGTGACAAAAATCCACTAGGAATTCAGTAACAATTTTTTTTCCCAATTTTAAATATTTTTTTATTGATTTCAGAGACAAAGGGAGAGGGAGAGAGAGAAACATCAGTGATGAGAGAGAATCATTGATTGACTGCCTCTTGCACACACCACACTGGGGATCGAGCCTGCAACCTGGGCATGTGCCTTGACCGGGAATCGAACCGTGACCTTCTGGTTCATCGGTTGACACTCAACAACTGAGCCACACCAGCCGGGCCAATTTAATTTTATTATTTACAACTGTGTCACAATAAAATATACATAACTGTATGATCTATCCAATAGAAATGTTTATGCCGACTACTAAGTAGCTGTGGTGCCATGTGACCTGGAGAACCCATGTCATCTTGAGTCACTTAAAGAAAAAGTTTTGCTAATATGGTCTCAGATTTATACTGAAGTCGTTAAATAAATTAACTCTAAAACTCTAATGTGCTTTCTGCCACTCAGCATTCTTCCTACTGATATAAACAATTTTGGTATGAGAACAAACCTATCTGCTACCCAGTGACCTAGCTTTATGGATTTTCAAATTTTTTTTCATAGTGAAACAACTCGTTCATTGAAAAAATGTGGAGAAATTTGAATCAAATATACTATTACCTCTATCAGACTCCCCCCGCCCCCCCATCCTTTTTCCGTCCACTTAGTATTGTTAATACTCTGGTGTTTGTCTGGTCATAACTTCTTTTATAGTTTACTAGAGGCCCAGTGCATGAAAATTCATGCATTGGGGGGGGAAGGGGTCCCTCAGCCCGGCCTGCCCCCTCTTGCAGTCCAGGAGCCCTCAGGGGCGGGAGGCAACCCAGTGATCAGGGGAAGGAGACACCCCATCACACCTCTGCTGCTGCCACTGCTGGCAGCGCAAGCCTCGGCAGGGCTGAGGTGACTGAGCACTGCCATCTTGTGGCTGTGGGCGCTGCCATCTTTGAGGGCATGGTACTCAATTAGCATATTCCCTCCTTATTGGCTGTGGGCACCACCATCTTTGAGGGTGGGGCAGTCAATTAGCATATTTCCTCCTTATTGGCTGTGGGTGCCACCATCTTTGAGGGTGGGGCAGTCAGTTAGCATATTCCCTCCTTAATGGTTGTGGGTGCCATCATCTTTAAGGGTGGGGCAGTCAGCATATTTCCTCCTTATTGGCCGTGGGTGCTGCCATTGTTACAACTGTGTGAGGGTCAATTAGCATATTCCCTCTTTATTAGATAGGATTTTTACACAGTCCTAATAGTCTTGGTTTGTATTTTATGGTTAGCTGGACATATCACTCAATTTGCTTTTCTTTTAATACTGTATTTTAGAACTTTTCTTTGACAGCATGGCAATATCCTTTTTAACAATTGCTGTATTGTGTGGGTGTCTATAATTTATTTAGTCATGTGCCTTTTGACAGACAGTTTTCACTTTTTTGCTATTAAAAATGCTGCAGTGAACTTTTTTGTGTGTATGCATCTTTAGCAAGAATGTGTGAAATGTTGACAAGTACTACACAAGTGTTCTGTACAGAGGACCCCTTTTCCAGGTAGACCACATTGTAGAAAATAGGCCACAGCTGGGTTAAAGTAAGTGAGGGGCGGGGCAGGGGTGGCCCTCAGTGTTTCCTTTTGTCCTTTTGATTGGTCCTTCAGAAGTTCTGTAGCTATACTGCGTTGTAAAGAACCCAGTATGAAACCTTGGTCTTTAGAGAATGTATATTCAAATGGAGAAGTGTCAGAGGAGTAAAGAAAAGCCTTTTAAGAGAAATAAAGTTTATGCACATAGTAAGATTAAAATGGCTACAAAAATCCCTTTCAGATCTATAATGTATTCAGTCTTTAATGTGTTCATGAATCAGCATGAGGTTATTAATCTGAAGTTTGCACGTATTAACAGTGTAGGTCAGACCCTGTGTAACCTCTAATAATAATAATATTCATGAAGCTTGAGTTTCTCTTATACAAATTAGGTGCCAATAGTATTGTAAATTTATCTTTAAATTTAATTGTAGCCTAAATCTGGAATTATTGAATGATTATACTGCTGTCGCTAGAACACATTGGACAAAATTGTGTGCTGCTGTTTGCATAATTTTACTTATCTCTAATAAAGCTGCAGAAAATCGTACTTTTAAAATAAGGGAAATCTATATAAAAGAATTGACAGGATATTTCTATGTCATTTATATATTTCTATATTCAATTTTTATGTTGTTAAATACTTGTCTGTTATTTCTGCCTTCTTGTCCAAAAGGGTAATGGAATTATCTATTGTCATGTTAGAATTTTATAAATAAGTCAGTCATTTTCATATGTGCTTTATTTTATCTAGGAAGCTTTCTTTGGAAAAGATCTTCTAGATACAAGTAGACAAAACAAGCTAAATTTAGATAATCTATCAGAAGACACAGCTCAGCTTTCATATAAAGCAAACGTGAACACACATTTCTTGGATCCTTCCTTAGACCCACTACTTAGTTCATCCTCAACTCCAGCAAAACCTGGAACTCATGGTATGTGGAATTTTTATCATGTGACATTATCTTCCTTTTAATTATACCTCTGAAATGCTTTGGTTTGGCCTTATATACAGTTTTTAAATCATCTTTATTGATGTGTGACGTATTTAGTAAGTGTAACTTTTTTAAGTGGGCAGGTGTATAACATCTGGGAAATAAATTTATCTGTGTAACTACCACCAAAATCAAGAAGTTGCAAAGGAAAATGTTTAGGTTTACACTTTGCTGAGGGTAAATGTAAGGGGGTGTAATTTGGCCATGAGTTATAAATATAATAATCTTTGATTTAAGTAAGATAGATTTTTGTTAATTACACAGCCCAAAGAAATTCAGGAGAAGACAAGAATGCTATGTTAGGGACCTGGCTTCCAGACTGTTAATCAGTGAAATCCATAGCCTTAGATCATTTCTGACTGCTGAGAGCTTGGGCCAGACCAATCTTTGTTGGAGAAGGGAGGTGGTCCTGTTCAGTGGGGATTACTTGCCAACATCTCTGTTCCCATGATGTCATGATGCTCAGAGGTTCCCCCCCCCCCAGATTTTTTATCTTACTAACAATTATAAATTAATGTTCTTCTGACAAGCTTCCTTTTTGCCATTGATTACATTTGTTGCTCAGTTAGTTTTATAAACTCAATTTGGAAAATACTCTTAAGGCAGTCTTCCACTGAAAGACCACTTGATACATTAAGTCATTACAGCTTTATTAACTTGGCATTATCCTGGATCAAAATGCAGGCTTTTATATTTTGGTTGTAACTTTTCTTGACTGAATTATAGAAGCATCTCAGCCCCGCTGTATGCATGCACACGTCCTGTCTCTCCCACTGGTGTACTGAAGGCCATGCTTTTGTTCATTGATTTTAGCAGATTATTTTTACTTTTACTTTCATTCTGTTGTTTTAAGTACTGACCTGCTCTTGTCCATGTGAATGTGTTGTTAAAATAATGTATAGTGAAAAATCTGTGGGTCCTTACAAGGATACCCTAACTATGAAAGTTATGTCTTATTGTAAAAATCATGACTAGGGATTAAAAGACTTAAACAGAAGTTATTTGCACTTGATTTTTTATTTGCACTTGAGTTTTTGTGGAGAAGAGAACTGAAATTGGGCAGAAGCTGTATTGTGACAGGAAAAGCGTTACCACTTGTTCTTTTTCCTCTCTCCTTTATTTGAAGTTGTTTTTTCCACAAAATTGCTGAAGAGAAATGGTTTAATGATAAAACCAAACATGAGGACTAGAATAAGATAAATGTTTCAAAACTTAGATGAAATGTAATATTCTTTGCAGTTGAATCACTCTTTGTCTTTATAATGGGAAATTTACAAATAATGGCTTTCATTTTTTTAAAATTTAATTTAATATAGTCCATGAAATCAATTTTAATAATTTGCTGGTAAGATATAAAATCTGTTTAGGTAGGGGCAGACTTTTAAAGCATGGCCTTTTAAAAAGTGTTTGTTACGATTTGTGTATAGAATTCCATTGGTCTAAAACAAACACAGTCACTCACATTAAATGACTCCGAAAGAATTATCCAAAAGTTTTTTTTCAAGTGTACTGTTGTCTAGAGAATATATTATTGAAATAATTTTATTTCTCATAAATTTATGAATATTTGGGCATACAAAATGTATATTTTCTTTCAATTTGAGAAATTCTCATGTATATATGAATTCTATTTGGGAAGTATGCTTTTAATGTGACAAAACTATTTGTCCCATTTGGTTTAAAAAATCATGTTCTCTAACTTAAATGACTAATATAATTACTAAAGATAGCCTAAGTGTTCTTCTACTTGTTAGGTGAGAAACCTTTGGAGTCACCCTTGGTTTTTTGTTTACTCCCATTCTATCTCTAATACACCCACACAGTCGTCTCTGTCTTCAGAGTAGGCCCCGCAGCCACCCACTTCGTATCTCCTGGCCCCCAGCCTTCCAGCAACTTCCCGTTACACATCGTATTTGAGAGTAAAGCTCAGTCTTCACTGTGACCTGTAAAACCGCACATACCTTTGCTTAGCTCTCTTTCTTATGACAAGCACACTGGCTCCCTCTGTTGGCAAAACCTTACCTGCTCTGGTCTTAATGTCTCCTTTTTATTCATTTACACACATTTGGACATGTGTGATCATGTCCTTTAAAAGGTCTTTACTGACCAGTTAATACAGCACCCCCACATCTGAGTCTTAGTCCTGTCTCCTTATTTTTAAAGTCTTTGTGGCACTTATACTGATGTAATTTATTGTCTAACTCCCTCAGAGAAAGTAAGCTCTGTGAGGGAATGTACTTGGTTTTAGACAATTCTGTATTCTCAGTGGCTGGAACATGTCTATTAACACAGTCCAAAACCCCAGTTCTGTGGGTATTCAATGAATAAAGAAAGGAATGAATTATCAGTGTTAGGTGGGGGTGGGGGTTAGGCTGGAACCAGATGGTATCTGGTTTAAACAGGGAATTTCTAAATAATGGGTTTGCCTTTCATATTTTTTTATCTTCTGTGTTTTATTTTCCAGATGTCATTTTTAGAGATGTCACTTTCTTAGTGATTTTTTTTGCTTTGTTTCTTACAATATTTTATTTCAGTTTTATTGCCTATAGATCTTTGTTTCATTAATTTTAAATTAGCCACAAAATAAAAATGGTCCTAATCTTTAATATTTTGTTATTCAAAACATTGGAGTACCTTTTCTATGAAAAAATCTTTTATTTTAGAAGTAACAATCTTAATGTTCTATGATTCTCGCACTTACTCAGCATCTGCTGTACTCGGGATGTGTAGTAAATGGTTGGACGAGGCAGGGTGTTTTAGAATTTAATGTCTGGGAAAATGTCAAAACATTGAAAATACACTTCCTATATTTAGGTACTGCTGATGACACCTTAGCTGATATATCCGAAGTCCTAAACACAGAGGATGACATTCTTGGAATAATTTCAGATGATCTTGCAAAATCAGTTGATCATTCAGGTATATTGAATGCTGTTTGCCTAGTGTCTGTTTTAGGGCATGAGAGAGAGGTGCATGTGTGTGGAAGAAGTTTAGTCTTTTCTCTAAAACTTAAAAAAAATTTTTTTTGGGGGGGTCATTATCAAAGACCTCAATTATATAATTTGATCTACCTCAGCTTCCCTGCAGCAAGTTAGTTAATTTCTTTTGTCTTTCTAATGGCATCACATTGAAGGCTTATGGCATTCAAGGCTCCTGTGTCTTGTTCTTTTGTTTGTGTTGTCCCTTGCCTCCACTCCTGTGATAATCATCCATTTTATTTGGTTTGGGTCTTGTAGGTCTTGATTTATGCACTTTCCAGGTTGACAACTCACCTTTTCCATTTGGTAAGAACCTGAGCAGTGGATGACGGCTGACTAGAGTAGTCTTTTTTATAGTGATTTCCGCTGCCACAGCCTGTAGGTGCATGCGTATTTGTGATAGTGCTAATTTGTCACTAATCCATCTTTGCTTTCCCCTTTATGCGTGCAGCTAAAGCATGGTACAGCTGTACTGTGCTTTGGGTGATTTTCTCAGTAATTTTTTTTTAATGAATGGTTTTATTTTTGTTACTATGTAATTTATAATTTTACCCAAATGTTATAGAATTTCTAATATAAAATAAAATAAGAGCAGACTAAATTTTACTTTATGAAATAGTAATATTGAGAAAGCATGGTAAAGAAATTAGATGATAGAGTACTTTTAAATGTGGATATTGCTTTAAAAACCAGTTTTTATGAGATAGAACATGTTATGTAATAAATACAATCTATATTTTGTATTTTGACCACAGAATATTTCAAAATTATGATCTACAGCTGAAATTATTTACAAGGGTCATGTTTACTAAACACTGAATAAGAATTTTAGAGCTTCTCGTTAATTTTATGTGAAACGTATTCCTCCTGTTTCACATACTGCATATGATAGTTAAACTATGCATTAGGAACTACCATTTCCAAGTTAAAGCTATTATTTGTGTAGTGGATATTGTATATAGAATATTTTCTTAGACTCCTAACTTATTTTCTGTAGAAATTAGCACTTTACAACCAGAAGTGTTTCTTTATTAATCAGGAAATATATTTATTTTGATTAAACTATAACTTAAAGTGGCACCAGTTTACAAATACATTGTGCCTAATTTGTACTAATTTTGACTATCCAGATTGATATAAGAATCTTGATTAATTCGGAATTTCAGACTTTTCATTGCTCAATTTTAATCATACTGTTGTGTATTCATGCAGGTAAATAGTGAAATGCATTTTGTGTATGTATTCAGAATTCACTTTTTAATTTCTTTGCCTTGTTCCTCCAGCCGGAATAGATATTGGCCCTGTCGCCGATGACCCTTCCTCTGTGTCTCAGCCAAGTGTCAATCAGAGTTCACGACCTTTAAGTGAGGAGCAGCTGGATGGAATCCTTAGTCCTGAACTAGACAAAATGGTCACAGATGGTAAAATATTTGCCCTACAGCTAGGCTTTCTAAAAGACATGAGTAAATATGATTTTCAAAGATTTCTGCATGCTTATTTATAATTTTAACTTCTATTTTGAAGATTTCTATGAAATGCTATTTTGTATTAGTACATTAAAATGGTAATTATTAATATTTCTATTTCTTTAATCTATCCTAGGAGCAATTCTTGGAAAGTTATATAAAATTCCAGGTAATTGTGTTTGTATTTTTTAGTTTCCAAAAGTGGCATTCCCGATATGGCTCTCATAGACTTTTAATCATATTATCATTATAATTGTATTTTCTAGAGCTTGGAGGAAAGGATGTTGAAGACTTGTTTACTGCTGTGCTCAGTCCTGTGACTCCTCAGCCAACTCCATTACCACAGCCTCCCCCTCCCCCTGCACCACAGCTGATACCCCTACACAATCAGGGTATGTCACCACAAAAAGTCTCTTAAGTGTGGTTCTCTGCGTGAGTGCACGGGTTCACTAAAGCAGAACCTGTCTCTTAGTAACAACATATACAAACTGACAGGAGAAAGCCCTCTTTTGTGACAATGGGAAAGACTAATCTCTGAATTTATCTCAGTCACACACCTACTTCACTGAAACTCTGGAAATTCTTGATCTGCTTTATGACCAAAGTTCCTTTGCTCACTCTATTGGCAGTGGGGACAATGTTTCAGTGTCTCCCTTCCCCCTCCCCCCGTGTTGGGAGAACTACTTCCCCTCACCTGGCTGCCTCGTATTCATTGATCTGGTCTTAGTTTCACTATCATCTCTACACCTGCCACCATGCTTTCCATTTGTAGTAGTGCTGCCAGCACACGGACCCGTGGGATGGGCCATGGGTGGTTGGCTGGCTGGCCCTGCCCCTTATCCGAGTTGGGGGCTGACTGGGGGAAGGGCTTGCGGGGCCGATCAGGGTGGTAGGGGCCCATTGGGGGTGAGGGGCTGCAGGAGGTTGGCCAGCTGGCCCCACCCCCTATTGGGGTAGGCA
>NW_005370385.1:729293-741044 GCF_000412655.1 Myotis brandtii
GCTGGCCCCCTCGCCCTCGATCAGGGTGGGAGAGGCTGATAAGGGGCTGGGCCGGCTGGGGGGAGGGGCCACGGGAGGTTAGCCGGTTAGCCTCACCCCCCGATCTGGCCGGTTCGCTGACAGCAGTGGGTGTCATAGCGACCGGTCATTCCAGTCGTTATGTCGTTTCGGTCACTAGCTTTTTATATATATAGACTAGAGGCTCGGTGCACAAAAATTTGTGCACTTGCGGGGGGAGGGGGGCTCCCTCAGCCCGGCCTGTGCCCTCTCACAGTCTGGGACCCCTCAGGGGATGACCACCTGCTGGCTTAGGCCCACTACCCGGGGGATTGGGCCTAAGATGGCAATCAGAGATTCCTCTGGCAGCCCAGCAGCCCTCGGGGGATGTCCACTTGCCAGCAGGGAGCAGGCCTAAACTGCAGTCGGACATCCTTAGGGCTGCTGAGGTGGCAGGAGAGGCTCCCACCACCACCACTGTACTGGCAGCCATCAGCCTGGCTTCTGTCTGAGCAGAGATCCTCCCATGTGAGAGCGCCCTGACCCCCAGAGGGCAGCTCCTGCATTGAGCGTCTGCCCCCTGGTGGTCAGTGTGTGTCATAGTGACCAGTCATTCCCAGTCATTCTGCTGTTAGGGTCAGTTTGCATATTACCCTGTTACTATATAGGATAGAGGCCTGGGGCACGGGTGGGGGCCGGCTGGTTTGCCCTGAAGGGTGTCCCGGATCAGGGTGGGGGTCCCGCTTGGGTGCCTGGCCAGCCTGGATGAGGGGATGATGGCTGTTTGCAGCTGGTCACACCCCCTTCAGGGGGGGGGTCCCCATTGGAGTGCCTGGCCAGTCTGGGTGAGGGGCTGAGGGCCGTTTTCAGGCTGGCGGGGGACTGAAGCTCCCAACCTCTCCTTTTTTTCTTTTTTTTTTTATTTTATTCTGGGATTTATTTACCTTCTATGGCTGTCACTGGAGCTGAGAGCCAGCTTTAGCTCTGAGGCTTGGCTCCAGCTCTGAGACCTCGGCTGCTGAAAGCAGGTATCTGGCTTTGTTTAGTGTCTATAATTGAAACACTGTTGCAACTCCAGCTCTGAGGCCTGGCTGGCTGAAAGTAGGTTTCTGGGGATTGTTTAGCTTCTATAATTGCAACATAGTTGCTTAGAGTGCAGCTCAGAGCTGGGAGGCGGCAGGCAGGGAACCTTGGCTTCCTCCATCACTGGAGCAAGCAAGCCTCCTGTTCGCTTCAGCTGCCTGGCTGCCGGCCACCATCTTGGTTGGCAGTTAATTTGCATATCACCCTGATTAGCCAATGGGAAGCGTGTTGGAGGTATGGTTAATTACCATGTTTGTCTATTATTAGATAGGATAGCTGCCTTTATCTCTAAAGGTTTCATGTGCTCATTGTGGTTCCCATTGTCCGTGCTGACAGATAGCTAGGGGATGGATCACATTCTCATTTCCAATAACGATGCCTTTGTTTATCCTAATTACATAATGGAGCTTACTTTTTCCTGAAGTTGAAAATAGAGTTATCCCTAGCCGATTTAGCTCAGTGGATAAGGGTCCCAGATTCAATTGCTGTCAAGGGCACATACCTCCGTTGTAGGCTCCTCCTCGGGCCCAGGCCCAGGCTCTGGTCAGGGCACATGCAGGAGGCAAACAGTCAATGTGTCTGTCTCATGTCGATGTTTCTCTTCATCTTTCCCTCTCTCTTCCACTCTCCCTAAAAATTAGTGGAAAAATATCCTCGGGTAAGGATTTTTAAAAAAAGAAAGAAAAGGAAAGGAAAGAAAAGAAAAGGTTAGCATTCTACTTTGAATTAAATCTCACTCTTTAAACTAATCTTGGTGTGAACTTAAGTCTCTCAAGAACCTTGTCATTGTGGGGGCCTGATCCAGTGGGCCCTGCTGTTCAATTTAGTAGGATAAGCCCTAACCTAGAAGTCCTTGAGACAAAAATCCTAAAACCTGCCACCGATCAGCCTCCGAATCCTCAGGTAGGAATGGGAGCTCTGTGTGCTTTAGACATAGTTCATGAGAAAGCACATCACACAAGACAGTGTGCTGGGCTATTTTTTCTTTTAATGGTATGACCAAGTCATCAGGTTGGGGTTCTCTGTCATTACAACAAGTGTGCCAGGTGTTTACATGGGAACTGTATTCTAGTTGTAGAATTAACTGTGAGGGAGGGTCTCCCAGTGTGTTCTGAGTGCTGTGACAACAGAGGTCCTGTAGTTGTTACTTTAGAAGAGTGTGCCCCTGAATTGGGAGGTTTTTTGTATTTTTTTGTTTTTGTTTTTTGTTGGGTTTTTTTTTTTTGCTAGAAAACTGCTTAGATAAGGACAGTAGAAGGTCACAAGTAGGGTTGGAGCCGCATGCTAAGGAGAGTTACAGGGGAAACAAGGTTTACCTAATGTCTATATAGGAAAAAGGTGATAAGGTATTGGAAGCGTGTGAATAAGAGGGAATAAGAGCTAAAATGCATTTGAGAGCTGAAACCACAAGTAATGAAAATTAGGCCAAATCCAGAATGAATATATTTTTAGTAGTAATGATCTAATCGATGATGGGAGATGAAATAAATACTGCTTGTTGTTCTAAACTCTTTTAGAGAGAGTGCCAATTTAAGAATCATAGATGGTTTTTTGTATTAATGGGAATAAGTAAATTAGAAGAATCTCTATTTGTTAATTTTGAATGAAGAAGAGGAAGAGTATCTGATAAAACTTCTAGATTTATTCTTTTTTTAGTGCTGATATGTACTGAGCAGTCACTGCATTAGTGCTGAGAATGGCCGTACATTGTGTCAATCACAGAATACCTCCATTTACAGAAAGAGTGATTGATTCTACCTCTAACAAGTAGCAGAATTAAGATTCAAGCCTAGGGCAGTCAGACTCCAAAACATGTACTATTTCCAGTAAACTATAACAAAGTAAACAGAATTTTAGAGACACATTTCAAAAATTTATGGCCAATCATTCTTTAAGCAATATTTTACAGGATAATATTGAAAAAATTACCCATATCCAACTTTATTATTAAATAGCAATATAAGTATTTATCTAGAAATATTTCTGTTGCTTTTTTATTTATGAATAATATGCAGACTGAATTATTATTTTCTTTTAAGATGTTTTTTCACGGATGCCACTCATGAACGGCCTTATTGGGCCCAGTCCTCATCTCCCACACAACTCTTTGCCTCCTGGAAGTGGACTGGGAACTTTCTCTGCCATAGCACAATCCCCTTACACTGATGCCAGGTATTTAAAAGCCTTCACTTCCTGTGGAAACTTAAGTAATTTTTGTTCTATGAATGTTATTCTGTTATTGTGCATAATATTAATGTTTGTTACATTTATTGTGATCTATCATTTAAGCTATTTTATAATAAGTTTTGATGAAATTGTACTCGAAAGTTAGTTATGTTTATGAAGTAACGTTGTATATTATTTACCAGGGATAAGAATCCAGCATTTAATCCAATGGCCAGTGACCCTCACAGCTCTTGGACCTCCTCGGCTCCCCCTGTGGAAGGGGAGAGCGATACGATGTCCAATGCTCAGAGAAGCACACTTAAGTGGGAGAAGGAGGAGGCCCTGGGGGAGATGGCCACCGTTGCACCAGTTCTCTACACAAACATTAACTTCCCCAACCTGAAGGACGAGTTCCCTGGTAAGTCTCGGGTTTGGGTATATGATTGCTATCTGTGTTACCAACTTCCGCATGTGTAAGACAATCTTTGTTTTGTCTGTGTTCTTTTTACAACAGTAGAGCGCCCATGTGTCATCACTGATTTTCATCTAGTATGACTATGCACAACCTGATAGTCCTAGTTCCTAGATATGTGGAAACATCTTGCATTTTCTTAGTCCTAGGCCCTGTGGCCATTTGCATATTTCCCTTAAGCTAATTTTAATGAATGAAATGATCTGTTTTTCCTCGCTTAGAGACTACAAATATATAAAGTCAGCGTTGTGTTATATGTGTAATTGTACAAAAAATTTCCTGGAACAGAATATCATCATTTAATCACAAGTGTTAGCCTGGCTGGTGTGGCTCAGTAGTTGAGTATTGACCTATGAACCAGGAGGTTCTGGTTCGATTCCCTGGTTTTGGGCTCGATCACCAATGGGAGGCATGCAGGAAGCAGCTGATCAATGATTCTCTCATCATTGATGTTTCTATCCATCTCTTACTCTCCCTTCCTCTCTCTGAAATAAAAAAAAAAATTTTTTTTAAAGTGTTAAGTCAGTTAAAAAAAAAAGTGTTAAAGTTAGGCTGTATCAGACTCCATTCTGAGTCTTGTTTCCATCAAAATGAACTCAGTATTATATTCCCTTTCCCCCAAGTGTCCAGTCTGTTTGAACAAAAATTGCAGATGATACAGTGTCCCCCTTTGGAAATTCTGATCGACTAGAGCAGCCGTGGGCAAACTACGGCCCGTGGGCCGGATCCGGCCTGTTTGAAATGAATAAAACTAAAAAAAAAAAGGACCGTACCCTTTTATGTAATGATGTTTACTTTGAATTTATATTAGTTCACACAAACACTCCATCCATGCTTTTGTTCCGGCCCTCCGGTCCAGTTTAAGAACCCATTGTGGCCCTCGAGTCAAAAAGTTTGCCCACCCCTGGACTAGAGGATGAATCATTTGGATTAATGAAACCAACTTGTAGAGTATTTGTAAGCAAATGCTGGTATTGTCTTGAGTTCATGTTGCTAGACAAACCAGAATTGGAAAGGTCTCGCACACACTGTCTTGCAGTAGCTTCCTTGTCAGCACACCATTGTGTTAGATACACCTGAGCGGCTGCCCACCTGCGAGTGCACTTGCTAATGGATGACCTAGTCTGTTCAGGTGCCCTTTCAGTTAATCCTCCTCCTGGTACTTGATTCATTACGTGTAAGAAATAAATGCCATGTTCCCTAACAATAACCCAGCAGTTTCAGTGCAGCGATGTCTGTTAACTCAATACATGTATTCTTCCTGTGCATCTAACCACACTTTATCTGCTGCCTTCAGATGACCACATCTAATTATAGCAAGTCATTTTGTGTCAGTGTAAATTGTCTTGAGAGCAGAGCTATAGTTTAATTTTCTTTAATGTTTAATTTTCTTTACTATGTGACTCTAGAACCTCACAAAATAGCAGGTTAAAGCTGCTGATCTGTCAGCTGATTGCCATTTTCTTTCAGTGCCTTTTTTGAAATTTTCTCCTTCCCTCCCTTTTCCCTTCCCTCCCTCTTTCCTTCCCTTCCCTCCCTCCTCCTTTCCCTCCCCTTCCCCTTCCCTTCCCTTCCTTCCCTTTTCTACATTTCTTCTAATATAGACTAAATTGTTTCTACATTAACCATTAACTGTTCATCTTACCTAAACTTCATTTTATAGACTGTCCTGACAATGAATTTCATAGAAATAGCTTAAAATCATGACTTTCCATGTCTTTGTTGTGCACAAATGCTGGTGAGACTCTCATTTCTAATACTCACTTCCTTTTGATCAAATTGATAGCCTTCTCTTGAGTACAGATATTTTACAAAACTTGTAGCTTTGGTTCTGATAGCATCTTACAGGATTGAGGGAGTTTCTTATACTTGACTTAAATTTAACTTGGCTGCTTAGCCCTTTTGATTTAAAAACTTCCCAACTCTACATGTGAGATTATTAATAAGGCAACACTTTATTCAGAAAATATATTTTTAGCCTACTATGTGCCATCAACTTGTACTGTACAAAGAACTTAAATTATGAAAATCTGGCCAAAAAACATTTAACTTTCAGGAGTTCATAGCTTTTTTATTGTGACACGTCCTTATTGTGGGCTCCATAAATGTACATGCTGTATTCTTTTGTTGCAGACTGGACTACTAGAGTGAAACAGATTGCTAAGCTGTGGAGAAAAGCAAGCTCCCAGGAAAGAGCACCATACGTGGTATTGACAAACTCTTCTGCGTTGTTATATCTTTGAACATAATCCTGACCCTTATTGTTATTGTCTTAGGTTTCTAAAATGATTTTCCATTGCGGAAAACATGTTTATACTTGTGCAACACATAAATAGCTTTGTTTTCCATAGGGATTTTCTAACTCTTTAGTCTTGCATGTGACTTATTTATTTATTTATTTATTTTTCTTTTATTTCTTTTTTTAAAGTGTGACATTTTTAGAAGCAACTTAACAGCACCAGGATGTTGAAGATTGAACTCAGTTATTTTAGGAGCGTGTTTAATTCATTTTTAAATTAAACATGCTTTATCTCTTCAAAAGAGTACTAAATTTTGAGGCTGCATTCTTGTATTGTTTCTTCCATAATAAACTCTTTTTTGTCAGGTCCAGTAGAAAATCATCCTGGAACTTGAAAGGGACATATCCAGACACCTTTCAGGAGCTTTTGAAACATGCGCTTTGTCAGAGTCATTAGGGTATTTATAAGAGTCATAGTTCAGAGATGAATTGTTATTTCCCAGGGAGCCAAATTGAGATTGCCAGCTGGATCCTAGTCCTTGCTTTCATTTTAAAGCATATTAAATCGACATTATTGCTTTGAAAAATATAAGCAGTTAATTTCCAACTTAATCTTTAGCACATACATTGTCAGTGATAATTATTTGGATGGAGCAGAAATTATTATTGTTTTTAAATATATATTTTTATTGATTCAGAGAGGAAGAGAGAGGGAGAGAGAGAGAGAAATATCAATTATGAGAGAGATTCATTGATCAGCTACCTCCTGCATGCCCCACACTGGGGAACAAGCCCGCGACCCGGGCATGTGCCCTGACTGGGAATCTAACCATGACCTTCTGGTTCATAGGTCGATGCTCAACCACTGAGCCACGCCAGCTGGGCAGAAATTATTTTTGATGTGTTGGTAATGCTTTAATCTGGACTATCAGAGGTAGTGATAGCATTGAGGTGGGTTTTCTTTTGTGTTAAAGTTCAAATTCCAGATTTTAGATTTGGAGATTGATTTGATATTTTCCTTTTCTCTAAATTGAGCAAGATATGAATTCTTCCATTTTGAAGACAACACTAGATTACAATGCCTGGGTTCTCTAACCCGATTCAGATAAGGGTGGTAACACCCATTCTGGAAGGGAGAAGGTGAGGTGGTATCCAGTCCTTTCACCCAGAACGCTGTAAATTCTAAAGGGTTATGTTTCAACTGTTTATGTAGTTAGTTAATTAGGTAGTTTGTTTATTGTTAATCCTCACCCGAGGATATTTTTCCCATTGATATTTAGAGAGAGTTAAAGGGAGAGGGGAGAGACAGAAACATCAAAAATGAGAGAGACACATTGACTGGTTGCCTCCCACAACCACCCCAACCTGGGCTGGGATTGAGCCTGTGGCCGAGGGATATGCCCTTGACCCTTCAAGTCTGTGGGCCCATGGTCTACCCACTAAGAAAACTGGCTAGGGCTGTTTCAACTGTTTAACTAGACCTTTTTTTGCTTTTATATGAAAGATCAACATAGGTTCATTTTATTTTTATGTCTTAAAATTTGTTAACATTAACTGACAGATGATTTTCTGATCTGTTTTTCAAAGCAAAAAGCTAGAGACAACCGAGCTGCATTGCGCATCAATAAAGTGCAGATGTCAAATGATTCCCTGAAGAGGCAGCAGCAGCCGGACAGCAGCGACCCCAGCTCTCGGCTTGACTCGGATCTCTTTAAAGATCCGTTAAAGCAAAGAGAATCGGAACATGAACAGGAATGGAAATTTAGACAGGTATGTGGATTTTTTCAAAATTGCATTTAAAAACAAAATTGCATTTTTGCTTAAAGAGAGCTATTTATGTCATTATCTCAGAACATAGTTTTTATTAGAACATAAAAGTTTGGTTAAAAGTAGACTTTCCTTTCTCAGTAAAATATTTGTAAGCTGCTTTGGGAAGGTCATTGAGAACGACATGCTGCCCTCGGCATGAGTTAGGTGGACTGGTGAATAATGTCTCCTGTTAGGAGACTGAATATAAGGTGGGTGCCACCTGGCACTGCAGATATCAAACACATTAACTCTCAAGAGAATTAAGAATTAATTTCAAGAGAAAGGCAACAGCCTCTCCCCCCATGATAGCTACGTTCTTCCTTACCCACATGATTGCTTTCTCTGTCCCCATCCAATAGCAAATGCGCCAGAAGAGTAAGCAGCAGGCGAAGATTGAGGCTACCCAGAAGCTGGAGCAGGTGAAGAGCGAGCAGCAGCAGCAGCAGCAGCAGCAGCAGCAGCAGCAGTTTGGCTCACAGCCTCTGCTGGCGTTGTCGCGCTCGGACACACCCAGCAGTGGGATACAGAGCCCCCTGGCTGCCCAGCCTGGCCCTGGAAACGTGTCTCCTGCACAGTCATTCCATAAAGACCTGTTTACAAAGCAGCTCCCCAGCACCCCAACTTCCTCATCTGCAGACGATGTGTTTGTAAAGCCACAGGCTCCTCCTCCTCCTCCCACTCCCTCCCGGGTTCCCCTCCAGGAGAGCCCTTCACAGCCTCAGACTTCTCAGCCGCCTTCCCCTCAGGTGTTCTCACCCGGATCTTCTAACTCCCGACCACCATCTCCAGTGGATCCTTATGCGAAAATGGTTGGTACCCCAAGACCACCTCCTGGGGGCCACAGCTTTTCCAGAAGGAATTCTGCACTGGTGGAAAGCTGTGTATCTTTATCGTCAGCACCGAGGCCCCCTCAAATGGGTGAGGGCACAGCAAACAGGCCATCTCCCATCCGAGATTTCTGCTCTTCCTCCTCGACAAGTAGTGACCCCTATGCAAAGCCTCCAGACACACCCAGGCCTGTGACAACAGACCAGTTTCCCAAACCCTTGGGCCTGCCCCGGGCTCCTATAGTTCCAGAACAAACTGCAAAAGGTCGTCTAGCAGCTGGAACCAATGATCACTTCATGAAACCATCTCCTAGGACAGATGTGTTTCAAAGACAACGGATCCCTGACACATATGCACGACCCTTGTTGACGCCTGCACCCCTTGATAGTGGTCCTGGACCTTTTAAGGCTCCCATGCAGCTGCCTCCGCCTTCCCAGGACCCTTACGGGCCAGTGCCACATCCACCAAGGCGGCTGTCCGCCGACCCTTATGAAAGGCCTGCCTTGACACCACGACCTGCAGATAACTTTTCTCATAACCAATCGAGTGATCCATATAGCCAGCCTCCCCTCACCCCACGTCCTGCAATGAATGAGTCTTTCGCCCACCCCTCAAGGGCTTTTCCCCAGCCTGGCACCATATCCAGGCCAACATCTCAGGATCCATATTTCCAGCCCTCAGGACCATCTCCCTCCAATCCAGACCCTTATTCTCAGCCTCCTGGAACTCCTCGGCCCGCGACGATTGATCCATATAGTCAGCAGCCACCAACCCCCAGGCCACCTACACAAGCAGACCTGTTTGTTACATCTGCAACTACTCAGAGGCACTCTGACCCATACGCTCATGCTCCTGGAACACCAAGACCTGGCGTCTCTGTTTTTTACTCGCAGCCACCAGCAGCACCAAGGCCAAGGGTTTCAGAGGGTTTTGCTCGGTCCTCAGTGACAAGACCTGTCCTCATGTCAAGTCAGGATGTGTTCCTACAGGCAACACAGAATCGAGGCACAGCCTTACCTGGCCCTGTGGTGAGGACACCCGAAGCCTGTTCCCAAACACCGGGGCCGCCCGGACCTGGCCTTGCAGACACATTCAGCCGTGTCTCCCCATCTGCTGCTCGGGATCCCTACGACCAGCCCCCAATGACTCCAAGGCCTCAGGCTGATGCTTTTGGAGCAAGTCAAATGGCTCCTGATGCTGCTGATCAGCCCCGGCCTGGGTCTGAGGGGAACTTCAGTGCTCCTTCAAACACCCCCATGAATTCTCAAGGCCAGCAGTTCTCCAGTGTCTCCCAACTTCCTGGCCCGGTACCAACCTCGGGAGTCACTGACACACAGAACACCATCAATATGTCCCAAGCAGATACAGAGAAATTGAGACAGGTAAACACATTGTATGTTCTTTGATGTTTTAAGTACATTATTTGAGAAAGCTATTCATTTCATCAAACTTTAACAAATGTTAAAGTTTATCTTCTATAGAATTCATTGTACTGCAAACAAGAAAAATGGAAGTGGTGAAATTAACACCAGTTGATTTGGATTTACTATATTTTCAATATTTATGAATTTTTAGGGGAATTGTTATATATGAAATCTTTTAAGTTTTGTGATAGTTTTCAGGCAAGGAAAAGGCCCCAAGTAATCTGTTTTGTAACCATTGAATAGTTAAGTATAACTAGTGTTTCATCAAACTTTAAAACATTAAGACATTTAAATGATTGATTGATTGATTGATTGATAGATTTCAGAGAGAGAGAGAGAGAGAAACGGATTTGTTGGTCCACTTGTTTATGCATTCATTGGTTGATTTCTTGTGTGTGCCCTGACCAGAGATCGAATCCACAGCCTTGGCTTAACTGGAATGATGCTCCAGTCAACTGAGCTACCCACCGAGGGCAAAACATTAAGATGCTTTAAACACTGTCTGGCCAGCATGGCTCAGTGGTTAAGCGTCAACCTATGAACCAGGAGGTCACGGTTCAATTCCCAGTCAGGGCACACGCCCAGGTTGCGGGCTCAATCCCCAGTGTGGGGCATGCAGGAGGCAGCTGATCAATGATTCTCATCATTGATGTTTCTCTCTCTCCCTTTCCCTTCCTCTCTGAAATAAATTTAAAAAATATATATTAAAAAAATATTTTAAACATTACCATAGTCGTATATTGGAAGCATTAGTTACCAGAAAGCCCTTAGCTACCAGAAATCCCAGTGATTTTTGTTTCTTTCCTTCAGCGGCAGAAGTTACGTGAAATAATTCTGCAGCAGCAACAGCAGAAGAAGATGGCAGGTCGACAGGAGAAAGGTTCCCAGGATGCAGCCTCTGTGCCTCATCCCAGTCCCCTGCAGCACTGGCAGCCTGAGAGTGTCAGCCAGGCTTTCTCCAGGCCTCCACCCCCCTATCCTGGGAGCATCAGGCCGCCTGCTGTCCCTCCGCT
This sequence comes from Myotis brandtii, assembly GCF_000412655.1. Taxonomy (NCBI): domain Eukaryota; kingdom Metazoa; phylum Chordata; class Mammalia; order Chiroptera; family Vespertilionidae; genus Myotis; species Myotis brandtii. The sequence continues at coordinate 740,325 of NW_005370385.1, forward strand.
GGGACCTAGATACGCTGTCTTCCCAAAGGACCCGCGTGGACCCTATCCTCCTGAAGTTACTGGTATGGGAATGAGACCTCATGGATTTAGGTAATGCATTTAATTTCCTGCCAGATTTAAATCGCTGTTAGAAGTTACTCGTAATTAAGAAGTTGTTACTGCTTTTTACTGGTTATATCCCTTTGAGATATAACTAATGTTATTTCCACTAATGAGAAGTCATGGATTTAAAAAAACAACAAACTGAGTTTTTCTTTAGATTGGAAAATATTTAAAGACTAGAGGCCCGGTGCAAGAAATTCCTGCATGGGGGGAGGGGGCGTGGAGGGAGTCTCTCAACCCGGCCTGCCCCCTCTCACAGTCCAGGAGCCCTCAGGGGATGTCCTACTCTGCGGGAGGCGACCGGCCTGATCGGGGAAGGCGCTGCCCCCATCACCCCGCTGCTGCTGCCACTGCTGGCCACCAGTAGCTGCCAGCCCTTGGCTCTCCCTTCTTAGCGCTGGCCCCGCCCCCTGCCCACTGGTGGGTGGGGGGTGATCTGGGGCCAGGCCGGCTGGGGGAGGGGCTGTGGGAGGTTGAGGCACAGCAGGTTGCACCCAGTCCAGCCTTTGTGGATGCGTGGCGCCTGGACCGGGCCCTCGAGGCTGCCTCTGCAGAAGGGGCAGCACTGGGACCGGGCCGCACTGCGCCCTGTCTTGAAGCACCTTTGCAGAAGGGAGC
>NW_005370385.1:741080-766979 GCF_000412655.1 Myotis brandtii
GCGCCGGACTGCCCACCTCTCTTGTGTGGCGCCAGACCGCCCACCTCTCCCGCATGGCACCGGCCCTGCTTTGTCCAGATGGATGTCTGGATGACATCTGCCCTAATTAGCATATTACCCTTTTATTAGTATAGATTGATAATAGGAAAAATGGGTAATCTGGTAAAGTTTCATGGATGTATCGGTTGGCTCAACCATGGACAGTTTGGCAATAAAATACCATTTACTTACAGGAAGTTTCACTTAGAAATTTTTCTTTAATTTTTAAAAAAATATATATTTTATTGATTTTTTACAGAGAGAAAGGGAGAGGGATAGAGAGTTAGAAACATCCATGAGAGAGAAACATCCATCAGCTGCCTCCTTTACACCCCCTACTGGGGATGTGCCTGCAACCAAGGTACATGCCTTTGACCGGAATCGAACCTGGGACTCTTCAGTCCACAGGCCAACGCTCTAGCCACTGAGCCAAACTGGTCAGGGCTTCACTTAGAAATTTACAGACACAATGGTGCAGGTGTCCAAGGAAATCTATACAAGGTCATTCTTTTAGCCATTGGTTATAAATAGCAAAAAAGGTAGAAAGTATCTATCCACCTGTAATAGTAGTAAATAATAGCAATAGCTAACTTTATTACTTTGTGTGAAGCACTATTCTGTGCACTTCAGGTGTTTTATAAAACCTTTACAATGGTTCAGTTACACTCACTTTAGAGGTTGAGCATAAAAGGCTCAGAAAAAAAAAAGGTTAAATATATTATGGTATATCTGTGTTAATAGAATATAAGACAGCCATTAAAATGTTGTGCTTTAATAATTGAGAAGAAAGATATTTATGATTTATTGGGTGGAAAAAATAGACTGTATGCAACATAATTTCATTTGTATAAAACTACATAATTGCATAGATAAATATCTTGAATGATACCCAACAAGTTGATAGTGATTATTGGGAAAATTTTAATTTAAGTTGATACTTTATACCTTATATTTTTATATTGCTTGGATTTTTAAAAATAGAAGTTTTTATTGATTTTAGAGAGAGAGAGGAAGGGAGAGAGAGAGAAAAAAACATCGATGTGAGAGTAACATCCATCAGTTGCCTCCTGTACACACCCTGACCAGGGATTGAACCGCAACCTGGTCATGTGCCCTGACCAGGGATTGAACCCATAACCTTCTGGTGCACAGGACGATGCTCAATCAGAGCCACACCTGCCAGGGCTTGCTTGGATTTTTTACATTGGATAATCTTTTATGATAGAAAAATACCCAAAAAAATGCCACTTTCATTTAAACTTTCTTTTCTTTTCTTTTTTTTTAAATTACTTCATTTTCTCTTGTTACCTTTAGAAAGAAGATTTTTATTTGAAAATAGTTCAGATTTCTGGAATCTTGAGGTCAGGAAGGACTAGAATGAATTATATAGAAATAAAAATAAACCATAGCCCTAGCCAGTTTGTTTCAGTGGTTAGAGCATTGGCCCACAGACTGAAGGGTCCCAGGTTTGATTCCTTCCATGGCCAGTATCTTGGTTGCAGGCTCAATCCCCCTTGTGTGGGAGGCAACCAATCAATGTGTGTCTCATGTGGATGTTTCTCTGTCTTTCCCCCTCCCACACTAAAAATCAATGGAAAAAAATATCTTAAGTTGAGGGTTAACAAAATAAATAAATTAATTTAAAAAGTGAACTTTAGAGAAGTCTTTCAACACAGAGTATTGTGTGCTTTACTTAGAGGTTTTAGAACTATATGTAGACTTCGGGCACCCTCAGGAAATGGGTTTGTAAGGACAGACGAATGTGTTTTTTCCCTACCCCCACCCCAAACCTCACCAGTTTTGCAGTTGGACTTCCTTGCAAATAATTTAATTTTTTTGATCCACTGGATTTTTTAAACTTTTAATGAAGATCTTAAATAGCCCTTTATTTTAAAGTATTGACTGTGTTAGTGTTACCATGGCTACCTTATAGCCATAGGATGTAGTTTATGACACCCTCAAATCTCTAAAATGTAACCACCATGTTCAGTCAGAGCCTCCTGTGACATGATGAGTGAGGTTTCTCCTCTCCCCCAATTTTTTATTTTAGTTTACATTGTGAATATTTGTGGAGATTTTCATATGAAACGGATGTTCTCCTTCTGGACTTTTCATGGTGAGATAAGGTTATAAAGTCAGTGGGATTTTTGTTTGTTTTTGAAGTGGCTAGTAGAAAGGTCAAAGCCAAAGATATGCCCAGATATACTGAGGAGTGAGTTCTTTAAGATGACTCTTTTAGTTTTATTAGACATATTTTTTAGTCTAATACCTACCCCCATGTTACAGTCTTACCCTTATTTTCCTTTTTTCTTCCTCAATTTAATGTATGCCTGTTCTATTTCATATTTACTTGTAAACTGCCTTTCCTTCTCTCTAGAATGAGGTACAGTATAAATAATTAACTCATTTGTTAAATCTTGAGAGATGATGCCTGTTTCTGCCTCCTGTCTCCATTCCTTTCACGAAAATAGGTTAGTCCACCCAGTTGCCAGGCTTCTGCCTTTGTCTTCTGTGTACAGAGGCCCGTAAGTCTCTCAAGTACAATTCAGTTCTTGAGATCTCCTACCTTCATTCAAGCACCCACCCACCTCCCCAGTCAGTTTCCCCCGTAGAGCTCCCTAAATGCAGAAAAAAGAAATGGACTCAGATTCAGTGTTCATTATGGGTTCACTTAGCAAAAATTTATGTGCATATGGATACTTTATGAGTGCTTTTTAATCATGATAATTTCGTCTTTCCTAAGTCACGGTATTTGGCAACATTTGTATCTGAGTTTAATCTAAAACATTTCCTTTCCTCAACTTAACTCTAAATTTAATGTAATACTTAGTGTTTACTATTTGCTCTTTTTTCTCTTAGATTTGGGTTTCCAGGAGGTAATCATGGTACCCTGTCAAGTCAGGAACGCTTCCTTGTGCCTCCTCAGCAAATACAAGGATCTGGAATTCCTCCACAGCCAAGAAGACCAATGTCTGTAGATATGCCCAGGCCTTTAAATAACCCACCAATGAGTAATCCAGTTGGTCTGCCTCAGCATTTCCCACCACCGGGCCTGCCCGTCCCGCAGCATCACATACTTGGCCAAGCATTCATCGAGCTGCGGCACAGGGCCCCGGATGGACGACCACGGCTGCCCTTCAGTGCTCCTGGCAACATTCTAGAGGCACCTTCTCATCCACGACCTGGGAACTTTATTCCCCGGCTGGACGTTCCAGGCCCTAGACACACAGACCCCATGAAGCGACCTTCCCAAGGCCTACCTAATCAGTTGCCTGTGCATCCAAGTTTGGAACAGGTGCCACCCTCTCAGCCAGAGCAAGGTCATCCTGTCCATTCGTCTATGGTCATGAGGTCCCTGAGTCATCCCTTCAGTGGGGAGTTTTCAGAGGCCTCTTTGTCAACATCTACATCAGTTGAAACAACGTCTGATAATTTACAGGTAACTTCCCAGTCTGCTGATGGTCTTGAAGAAAAACTTGATTCTGATGACCCAACTGTAAAAGAGCTAGATGTTAAAGATCTTGAGGGGGTTGAGGTCAAAGACTTGGATGATGAAGATCTTGAAAATTTAAATCTAGATACAGAAGATGGAAAGGGAGATGAATTGGATACTTTAGGTAATTTGGAAACTAATGATCCCAACCTGGATGACCTTTTAAGGTCAGGAGAATTTGATATCATTGCGTATACAGATCCAGAACTTGACCTAGGAGATAAGAAAAGCATGTTTAACGCAGAACTAGACCTTAATGTCCCAATTGATGATAAGTTAGATAATCAGTGTGTATCTATTGAACCAAAAAAAAAGGAGCAAGAAGATAAAACTGTGGTTCCTTCTGATAAACATTCCCCATGGAAAAAATCCACTGTCACCAGTGAGATAAAAACAGAAGTACTGTCTCCAAATTCTAAAGGGGAAACCAAATGTGAAAGTGAGAAAAGCGATGAGGGTAAAGATCACACTGACACTCCCTGCTCCCAGGCTGCTGCTCACACAGACCTGCACAGCGGAGACGAGGCCCCTCCACAGTCCTGTGACGCAGACCTCGCTGACAAAAGAGCTCTTCGCGAAACCGCTGGCTCCAGCACAGGCGCTGCTCATGGACCCACTCAGCTGCCTGCTGAAGACACAGCCAGTTCTTGTGGCGTAACTGGGCCGACTCCGGTTCTTTCCAGTTTACTTGCTAATGAAAAGTCGGATACTCCAGACATGGAGCCGTTGGGGTCTCCACCACCAACGTTGCCCGTCTCAGCGTCCAGTCACATGCCAAGTTTGCCTCCTCCGCTGATGACACCGCCTGGTCATGTTTTGGATACTACCATGAACTCCAACGTGGCAATAGTCTCTAGGGTAAACCACGCTTTTCCTCAGAGTGTGCAGCTCAACCCGGGATTCCTTCAGGGTCAGTCAGCAGTTAATCATAGTTTTGGGACAGGAAAACCTACGGATCAAACTGTGCCCCTATCCAGTCAGTCTGGACCCCCGCCACTGGTGGTCCCTCCGACACTCACCCCGCAGAGCAGAGAGAGACCCCTCCTCCTGGACGAACAGCCTCTGCTGCTGCAGGACCTTCTGGACCAAGAGAGGCAGGAGCAGCAGCAGCAGAGACAGATGCAGGCCATGATCCGGCAGCGGTCGGAACCCTTCTTCCCCAACATCGGTAGGAGTGGCCTTTGGTTCAGTGGGAGTCACGGTGGGCTTCAGGGTGGTGTGCAGTGTGCTTGTAAGATTGCCGTGTTCACGACACACGTGGACTAGAGCACTGAGGGTCACACGTGATGAAGCCTTTAGATTCCTGCCAGCTCAGTTAAGAGGTTCAGAACTCTGAGTTTGACCTTCTTAGTCCTACTTACATTATTAACAGAAACAAGTCGTCTTATTCCTTCCTTCTAATCATTTATTTTCAGAGGCATTTAATTTAAAGAAATTATGATAGAAACAAACTCCTTAATGTCCATTTGTGTACTATAAATGCTTGGCAGTTTTTGGTTATATAAAGCTCTTTAACTTGTTTCCAATTGTTTACTAGTTTTGGGGAGGAAACCCACAAAACATCAACGCAGTAAAATTACCTGAGTGTCTCTAAGAGTAAAAATTAGCATATTGTCCCATCTCTTTTTCACTTCTATGCAAAGAGGTCTTTTCTCAGTAGCCTATCTTTATTGCAAAGCTATGCCCTCAAGAATGGATACATTTTTCTCTCAAAGGGTAGTAACTGATTTAGTGGAGTTCCTTAGTATTGGAAATAACTGTAAATTCTCAGGACATTAACATTTTGAAGCAGTTTTGATTAGCTTGTGAAAGTTTGGGTGAAAAGAATCTCACTGCTTTAGATTATTGCTGTCATTCCCCTTCAATGTGACAAGCTTTCCGTTTTCACTCCTGCAGGACTAAGGTATCCAAGCTTGCTTCAATGATGGGCCACTGAGATGCCATTAAATTTGGTTAAGGTCCCTTGTATCTCATCATTCCTTACCTAGCCTAGAAACCTGTGATAATGCTTATTAAATAATAAGGAATAAAAACCTCTAAATTACATCATGTTTGTGACAGTTAAGTGTAACTTGAACCAAGTACTATGAAATTAGTAACTTTAAAATATATTTCTTCTTTAGATTTTGATGCAATTACAGATCCTATAATGAAAGCCAAAATGGTGGCCCTTAAAGGCATCAATAAAGTAATGGCACAAAACAATATGGGCATGCCACCGATGGTCATGAACAGGTAGGTGAAGGTGTTTCTCATTCTTCCTTTGCATCAAGAAGTGTATGAAATTATTACTAGTTCCTACAAAGAATATACAGTACCTAAAAGCCACCCTATGTTCTAGCCCAGCCAGTGTGACTCAGTGTTTGAGCATCGCCCCAGGAACCAAGAGGTCACGGTTTGATTCCTGGTTAAGGCATATGCCTGACCTGTGGGCTTGATCCCCAGTGGAGAGGCCGGAGGCAGCCAATCAGTGTTTCTCTCGTCAATGTTTCTTTCCCTCCGACTTCCTCTCTCTCTCCAAAACTCAAATATATAAAAAAGCCCACTATGTTTTAGGAATGAATAGTATTTATATTTGTTGTGATATTAGCTGGATATGATCAATTTCCTTTAGTTTCAGGATAAACATAATAAAACATCATAGAAAGGCTTGTAAGATTGACATGAGTCTTGGGACCGAGATCTTTCATCCTACACAAAGATGAGAGGATAAGCAGGAAAATAGTAGTCAAACTGTGGAGATAAGACAATGGTTTCTTTAAGCCTGTGAATATTTTTTATACGATCAAAGGAATAATGTAGAGAAAAGTATGGGACTGAGTGAGCCAAGCTCTAAAGTGAAAGTCCCCAAACTAACTCAAATCAGAAAGAAATGGCAAGAAGAATAGGAAAGAGGGCATTGGAAAGTTAGGATAATTTGTATATCTTTTCACCATTAGCAGAAAAATGGAAATTATGCATTAAAGAATACTGTAAGAGTTGTTTGACCACGTGAATTTATGGAATTAGAGTACTTGTGCCAGCTAAGGGATATTAACTTCAGGGCAGTATCTTGTTTGTTTGTTTTGTTAACCCTCACCTGAGGGCATCTTTTTCCATTGCTTTTTCAGGGAGAGTGGAAAGGGGGCTGGAGGGAGACAGAGAGAGAAACATCGATGTGAGAGAGACACACGGATGGTTGCTTCCTGCATGCGCCCCAACTGGGGATGGGGAGTGAACCCACAATTGAGGTATGTGCCCTTGAACGGGACTCAAAACCCCAGACCCTTCTCTTTGCAGGCCAGTGTTCTAACCCATGAGCCATGCCAGCCAGGGCTATATCTTAAGTTTTTATCATGGACCACTGTCAGAATTATATGGCAACTTTAAAAAATGCATTTGCATTAATCCAACACAGACCTACTAAGTCAGAATATCTGCAGATGGCACTGGTCCTCTCTATTGGAGATCTCTGGTTGATAGCCTCTGTCAATAGTGAGGAGAAAGCCTCAAGTTAGCCTCATTATCTTGTTGAACAACTTTTATGAAAAGAATGATTATGGAATTGAATGTAAAATCTACATGAATTTAATAAGTGAGACTTCCGATTATTTAGGAGTCCTTAAAGGAGTAGTTCTTTCCATTTGTTGAGATAGTTTGGAAATGGGTAAGAAGTATTGTTGAGATCAAATAGAGATTTGCACTGTTGGACAGTATTTATTCACACTAATTCTTTATCATAGGGTTCTTTTTTATGTCATAAACCTTTTGATGCAGAACATTTTATATGCAAAACCAAAAACATACTACAAAGGAAATCAGTCATATTTGAAACATAGTTATTTAAATTTAAAAATTATGGCATATGTGCTTCTTGATGCTTTAACAAATTTAGCAGAAGGTCTAATAATTACCATAATTTCAAAGTAACAATGAATTAGAATATTAGTATGTGCAACAACTTTTGTTATGAAAGCAATGTGAGTTCTGTTGGTGACAAAGTCACACTACTGCTAATAATACTGTAGTTTGCTGTTTATAGTCAAAATAGAAGGAAATGCTAAACTTTGTTAGCACTTAGTTTAAAAGATGGGCCCCAGAATTAGAACCCCTGCTGTTTCAGCATCATAATTAGAGGTATTAGCCACGTTTTAGGCATAGCGTTTGCTATTCTACTGAGTGCTTTGAAGAAGTGGAGGTGTTAGCCCCTCAACATAGTGTGATAGGCTACTGAGGGTGATGGACAGTGAGTGATATTTGGATTAAGAGATCATTCCTGCCCAGGCTGTAGTGGGTGCAGGGGTGATAGGTGAATCAAAATATTGACCAGCCCTAGCCGGTTTGGCTCAGTGGATAGAGCGTCTGCCCACAGACCGAAGGGTTCTGGGTTCAGTTCCGGTCAAGGGCACGTATCTTGGTTGCAGGCTCAGTCCCCAGCCCTCTCACATCAATGTGTGTGTCTCTGCCTCTCCTCCTCCTCCCTTCTGCTCCGAGAATCAATGGAAAAATATCCTCAGGTGAGGATTAACAACAATAAAATATATTGGCCAATTTTTTTAAAGTATCTTTTTATTTATTTTAGAGAGGAAGGGAGAGGGATAGAGAGTTAGAATCATCAATGAGAGAGAAACATCAATCAGTTGCCTCCTGCACGCCCTGTACTAGGGATCGAACCCACAACCCAGGCATGTGCCTTGACCCGGAATTGAACCAGTGACCTTCTGGTTCATGGGTTGATGCTCAACCACTGAGGCACACCAGCTGGGCTGGCCAAATATTTTTAACCTTGTAGACTTTTTCTTGGTCTGTGACCAATTTTTAATTTGCTTTAACATTAGGTGTAGAAAATGTGTGAAGCTTCTTGAGAGGTGCATCTTTAGTTTAGAATACAAAATAGCTAAGTTACCTATTATCTTTACTTTTTCAGTTCAGAAAAGGCATTTTTAAAAATAAAGATTGGAGCCCTAACCGGTTTGGCTCAGTGGATAGAGTGTCAGCCTGCGGACTGAAAGGTCCCAGGTTCGATTCCGGCCAAGGGCATGTACCTTGGTTATGGGCACATCTCCAGTAGGAGGTGTGCAGGAGGCAGCTGATCAATGTTCCTTTCTCATCGATGTTTCTAACTCACTCTCTCCCTCTCTGTGAAAAATCAATAAAATATATTTAAAAAAATAATAAAATAGAGATTGGAAGAAGAAAAAAATTTTCTTAGAATGTATATAATAAAACTATTTCTTCATTAGATTTTTTTATCCAAAGAGTTGAATTAATTTTATTTTAGGGCATGATGAATCATGAATAGAAAGTGAAACTCTGGTGTGGCCTACTTACCACAGCTCACTGGTGGGCCTGGGGAAAGCCTCTGGGCCTCTTGCTTTCGTCATGAGTCAGGACTCACGAGTCAGCACGGCAGGAAGAGGCTGCACTTCAGAGAGGGTGGTGCGGAGGGTGAAGTGGGGTCGGCACACAGAAGACTGGGCCTTCGCAGATGTTCATGATGATGAGGACATGCCATTCTTTCTTCCCTGGAAGACAACATTGTTGAGCACTTAAAACAAGTGTAGTTGTAGATGCTTGTCATTTGACACCTAGTGCTTCCCTTCACAGGTTCCCCTTCATGGGCCAGTCGGTGACTGGAGCGCAAACAGGTGACGGCCAGACTCTCCTGCCACAGGCCATTCCTCAGGTATTGTCACCAAAACCACACTGTCCTGTTCCTGACAGACCTCTTCTGCCCAGCGAGGCCACTTCTAGGAAGACATAGGAGCTTAGATATCTGTTGAGCAGGAATAAAGACTTTCTTATTAAGACTAAAATTGACCACAGTTTCTGAAAAGGACCCATATATTTAAGGGTAGAAAGTTTTTGAGGGCAACCAAATGCGTAGGGTTTCTGATTCTACATTTATTTATTTTTATTGCTGATACTGTTACCGATGTCCCCACTCCCTCCTCCTCTGCTCCTCTCCACCCAGCCCCTCCAACTGCCGGCCTTCCCCACATAGTTGTCCGTGTCCATGTCCATGGGCTATGCATATATGTTCTTTGGCTAATCTCTTGGGTTTTTATTTTGGACTCCACAAAGACATTTTCATGTTCTGCATTTTGGATTTAATTCATTATTTTTAAAAATGTAAATCTATTATAAACAGTAGAATACTGATTGTAGTCATTCTATTTAGATACAGTCATGTTCTGCTATTTATTCCTTGGAATAATTTAGTCTTTTGAATATTCACCATTCATGATAATCATCTTGAAGTATAGATTTGAGTGTCAAGCAATGTTAGGGAAAGTAGACCTCATCTCATACAGAGTTTTCTTCAATGATTTTTTTTTCAATTTTCTGCCTAGATTTAAAAAACAAAACAAAAACTACCTGTTAAGTGACCTACTACATGTCTTTGTGGAATCTTCTTTTCTGCCCAGCAATTTGTGCTTCAGCTTTATTATGCTGATTACTATGTTTTTATTATTAAAAGAAGAGAGATCATCTTGCATCTCAGGCAGTGGAAAAAACATAGGCTTCATAGATGAGTTTTTATAAAAACTCAGTTCCACTCTAAATTTCCTGTGCAAAGTTTGTATACGTCCTGTGACCTGCATTTTTTCCTACCTGTCAAATGGTCCCCAGCCTCGCAGTGTAAGGGTTACATATAGCACATTCTGGCTGCTAGTGTCTTTTACAATTGTTACCTTGTGTACAGCTCATGTCTAACAGAACTTGTAACGACTGATAAATATTTTCTCAAAGTTAAACGTATTAGATTGTCTCCAGGGAATTGTGAAATTAAAAACTGTTTATTCAGTCACCCTGGAAGAAACAAGACATTTAATTTAAAAAATGAGACTAATATTTTCAGTTACTTGTACATGTTAGAGATGTCGGGTTTTGTTAATAAAGAAGTGTGTGCTGTGAAGTGGGAGCTAGTCACTCCAGAACCCATGTTTATGTCTTAATTGCAGAAGAAACCAGGTGGATTTCATAAAAAAGTGGAGTTTTACATGATCTCTAGCTATGTGCTAACAGTATTTGATTTGCCCTACTATCGTATTTCCGATGGATCATCCCGTTTTTCAACTGAAATCTATGACATGAAATAGTTCAGAGATAATTTAAAATTTTCAGAAAATAGGTTTTCACCACTCAACTCATCTACTTTTTATTAAAAGGAGAGCTTTAAAGATGTCTTAGGAAATTAAAGGGTTTTTTTTCACCCCCTTCCATTTCTTTCTCTTTCTTTTTAAAAAAATTTTCCCCCCTTTAACTGAAATGTGGAATAAACCTATTTGTAAATTTTACTTATTTTAGGATGGCAGTATAACACATCAGCTTTCTAGGCCTAATCCTCCAAATTTTGGTCCAGGCTTTGTCAGTAAGTATAAATCTAATAAGTCACCTGTTCTCTGGGGATTGCTTGTTTGCGCTCTGTGTTCTAAAAACGTGGAGTTAGTGTAGGTGTGTTTTTCAGTCTGAGTGCCCTCATCTTTTATAAAACCTTATTTGGTGTCTTTTCCTCAAGGCATGGATTTTCATTGCTTTTTTTCTCTATGCATGAAGAATTATAGTTAGGTAAATATTTTAATACAGAAAAATCACCTTTCCCATTCTCTTCAATATTGTTGCTGGGTTTTTTGTTTGTTTTATATGTAGATTGGGCACTTTACAACTAGAATTTAGCCTTTTCTTGCTCTAATGACTGTCTGCCTCTGTGACAAGGACACTAAATGGGAACAACATAGGAAATGTGCTTAGGAATCATTTGGGTTAGCAGCATGGTGTGAAGGGCAAGGATGCAGGATGCCACTGAGTCCTTTTGAGTTATCTCCAGGGGTCCCAAGGTGGTTCAGGATAGTATTTAAAGTTCTCCCCAAACTGAACCTTTCTGAAATCTTCAGACTGTTTAGCTAACTTTTTTTTTTCACCATTATTTTTCATTTTGCTCACCTCTGCTCTCCTGGTTCCAGAAACCAGAAAGGCTTTCCTTGCGGTAGGTCTCATTCTACCAGAAGCAGAACTTCTGAAACCTTGTTGAAAAAGCCTGTTCTTAAAAAAATGCCCTTCAAATTTAGACTAGATTTCAAGTTCATACATGTCCTGGGACTTCTGGGTTTAGGAACAAACCCAAAGTCTGACCCATTAAAATTCCCCTGCATTAATTATTATCACAATTTGAACACATTTCGCATTAAAAACAAACTGCTGTAACCAACTGGCTTTTTCTGGCTTTACTGTGCCCATTGATTGGCTTTGGTTGCATTCTCACTGTATGACAATATTGTTATCACTGATGTAATTTTTCAGCGAATTTCCTTCCTGAAATTGTACTTACTCATTTCTTTGTCTTCAAAAAGGTATATTCTGAATTTCACTACCATGAGATGACTTTTTTTTTTTAACTTGGAATCAGTGATGTGAAGTGCCCTTAAAGAATAAAGAAGGACTGTTGGTACAAGATGAAGAGATATAACTATTTTGGGGCAATATCAATGACAGTCATAAAAGTAGTCAAGATTTTACTTGGTTAATTAAAGATTTTACTTTGCTTACTTACACAAGTACTAAATTATAAAATTCATAAGTTACCAATGTTTTTAACTTAGAGATTTCCATTATAAAACATAGAGTTCAGATTGTCCTTTCTAAGGCATTCTAGGTTCCCTCCCTCTCGGTTTAGGACATGTTTTCACTATTGAGAAATAGGGTAACCCTTAAAACTTAGGGAAATTAACATGGGAAAGGATACCTAACCTTTGCTTTGGACCTTAATAGGATACATGTGTCTTACTTTGTCTCTTCAAAGTCTGTAAATGTGACTTAATGAAATACACACATGAGTTAGAGAACTTGGTAGTTGAGCAGATTGTTTTTATCTGTTAGATAAAAGTCATCTGCTTTCAGAAACTGGATTTATAGTCTTGATAAGTATGAAGGTAGCCTGTGAACTAAAAACATGCATTCTTTGGTTTTCTCAAATAAATATTTTCCTAAAATCTCGTACTTTATAGTTACATTATGGTCTAATGTTTAGTATCATGTTTTCAGAATACCTATTACAAGGTCATGGTAAAATGCATTTCCTTACAAAACGGATGTGTGTAACTTTTTATTGGGCTCTAGAAAATTAACAGCGCTGAATTTTTCATTATCCCCTCAGATGACTCCCAACGTAAGCAATACGAAGAGTGGCTTCAGGAGACCCAGCAGCTGCTTCAGATGCAGCAGAAATACCTCGAAGAACAAATCGGCGCACACAGAAAATCCAAGAAGGCCCTCTCGGCCAAGCAGCGCACCGCCAAGAAGGCCGGGCGTGAGTTCCCAGAAGAGGACGCGGAGCAACTCAAGCATGTGACTGAGCAGCAGAGCATGGTTCAGAAGCAGCTGGAGCAGGTAACGGCCGCGTCTGCACGGCGGGCAGGCGTTGGCGAGTGGACGCAGGGCTTCATTAGTGTTGGGCAGACGCAGGAGCAGCTTGTGGGCCTCTCACTAACCGAGGAAGTGACAGCCAGTCCTGTCCCTGGAGTAGTAGTCACACAGCACATATTTAATAAGTACCACTGAAGAGGTTAACTCATAACCCTGACCTAGAGGAGCCACTTCCACACTCTGGTATGAAACCTGGGACAGCCAGGGAAATCCAGGTACTTTCCCTGCCTAAAAAATCCCTCTGGGGGTCCTCAGCTCCACTGAGCACAGAGCTCACGGGGAACCCTGGTTCAGGCGGGAACAAGAATTGGGCCCCAGAAGTATTTGTTCACTTGGAGTTGACCTTAGCTTGCCCGTGGTCTTTAGTTCCCTGGTTTCTAGTGAAATTTCAGATAAAGCAGTTGAGTCATTCTGGTGATTCATTTTCATAGTATTTTTATTAATATTTCTAAAATACGTGGTATATTTTATGAAAAGTACTCATTTCTGAAAAATGAAACCATTCTGCTGTTATCTTCCATTACAAACCAGGTATTTCTCAAAATGTTCATTGAAGTAACAATTATACTTAAAAAGAAGTAAAACTTTAACTTTTTATTGAAAATTAAACAGTAACTGTTCAAGATGGGTTAAGAGCCCGCTCCTAGGTATTTACCTAAGTGCATTAAAAACTTGGCTTCACACAAAAGCTTGTACACAAATGTAAGAGCTCTATTCATAGTCACCAAAACCTGGAAACAACCCAGGTATTCTTCAGTGGTGAATTGTTGGGCAGAGTGTTGTGTGTGCAGTGGAGCACTACACAGAATTACTTGAATGGATCTCGAGAACATTATACTGAGTAAAAGATGCAAATCCCCAAATATTATAGGCTACTCTATTTGTATGACATTCTTGAAATGACAGAGTTATAAAAATGGACCATAGAGGTTTCCAGAGCTAAGGGATGAGGGAAGAAGGTGTGACTGCTAAGGGGTGGGTCACATGAAGAAATTTTCTTTTTTTAAAAATATAATTTATTGATTTTTTTACAGAGAGGAAGGGAGAGGGAGAGGGATAGAGAGTTAGAAACATTGATGAGAGAGAAACGTCGATTCAGCTGCCTCCTGCACACCTCCTACTGGGGATGTGCCTGCAACCAAGGTACATGCCCTTGACTGGAATCGAACCTGGGACCCTTCAGTCCGCAGGCCGACGCTCTATCCACTGAGCCAAACCGGTCAGGGCTGCAGGAATTTTCTGTATCTTGATTGTGGCGATGGCTACACCAATGTCTCTGTGCGTTAACATTAATGGAATTGTCCACCCAAAAAGTCACCTTTGCTTCTAACTGTCTATTTGAACTTTTAAAATAAAATTGAAAAGTAATCTAAATGTTAATATAGAAAGGGAGGCATTCAGAGTAGATTGACAGAAATCGGAGTGTTTTCTGTGTAATGAACACTCTATTAAACAACCTTCTCTACCACCTTCCAAAGACGTGAGTATTAAATCATGGCACACACGAAGGATCTGAGTCCTCCCAGAGGCAAGTGCATGCTCACTCACACTGACTATGGAATTAGGGGTTTTGACTCAAATGACTTATCTGCAAGCTACACTGGGGCTAATCCAGAGTGAGAGGTTTCTTTTCTCTTTAAATTTACTCGCTGGGTTTGTGCTTATTGCAAGTAAATGTTCTTTTAAGGGTATTTCTTATAAAGTAATTTTAGCATTTTCATTGCCTTCAGTGTATTTTTGTAACTTCTCTATGCTAAGGGCCTAATTTTATATCCATGCATCAGATACTTACAGAAGCTAATACTGAACTTGGAAAATGGGCATGCCATCTGTTACTGTATAGTTGTCAACAATCCATTGTATCTCAGTAAAGTAAGCAATTGCTGACAATGTTTTCTGAAGTATTTTTAAATGTCCTGGGAAAGGCAGGGACCACCACCTTCTATGTTCCAGGTACTGAGGTGTTCAATGTCTATCAAACTGCTTCCCCAATCCAGTGGTTCTCAACCTTCCTAATGCCACGACCCTTTAATACAGTTCCTCATTTTGTGGTGACTCCCAACCATATAATTATTTTTGTTGCTACTTCATAACTGTAATTTTGCTACTGTTATGAATCATCATGTAAATATCTGATTGCAGGATGTATTTTCATTGTTACAAATTGAACATAATTAAAGCATAGTGATTAATCACAAAAACAATATGTAATTATATATGTGTTTTCCGATGGTCTTAGGCAACCCCTGTGAAAGGGTCGTTCGACCCCCAAAGGGGTCACGACCCACAGGTTGAGATCCGCTGCCAGTTTACTGCCAATCCAATGCCAGTAAACGGGTCAGAAAAGATAAGAAAGTAAGTTAGAAGTTACACAGCTACTGGAGAGCAGGTCAGAACCATCACATGCAGAGAATGTGCCAGTTGGCCAGGGAAACTGTTAGAACTACTGGTATAATATGCATACATCCAAAATGGGAGTGGTTTTGAAGGATGCGAATGTCACCCAGAGCCTCTCCCTCCCAGCTCCCTAAGGGAGGCCATGCGCCCCCAGGACTCGGGCAGTGTCTCCCTGGGGATGAGTCTATGGCATCTTGCACTGGGGCACAGAGGATTTTGGAATGAAGTAACTGGCACCAGTCAGCTAGGGCGCTACTAGGAGCTATTCAGAACATTACCTTGGGCCTGTACACATTTCAGAAATCATCACTTGAGCATGTTAGCTGTTAAATGCAGAGTTTTCCAATCCAGTCTTTTTAACCTGAAGGGGAGGGTGTGGAACACATGCTAGTAATTATCCTAACATGTCGAGCCATTTTGTATATTGAAGAAGTGAAATTGTAACATGTTTCAATGGTAAATTTGAGTTAAATCTCACAGCTACTCTAAACTTGTGTACTAATGTCACTTCTAAGGTGTCACAGTTAATGATTTCTGTGGAGTTTTTATTGTTTTGTGCAGTTTAAATAGTTTGACTTTCACAGTAAGGTTTTCTTACTATTCATTTCAGAAAATTGTTTCGAATTTGTTTTTGGTATTTCATAAGTAAAGAAATTTTACAGATGATAGAAAAATTCTATTGTTAAAAAAGATTGGCAATCTTTAGTTAATGCTTATCAATCCAACTTTTTGTGATTTTGCCCTTTGCCTCAGCCAAATACTTTTGCCTGTATTAAGATCGAACTGCTTTCGGTATAACCCCCAAAGCCCTTGGGCACCTGCAGCACCATCCATGAGTGAGATTTAACTCTTCTTCCAGATCCGGAAGCAGCAGAAGGAGCACGCGGAGCTGATGGAGGATTACCGGATCAAGCAGCAGCAGCAGCAGCAGCATGCAATGGCCCCACCTGCTGTCATGCCCAGGGTGCCGCCCCCCATTCCCGGAGCTGCCCCACCTGCCATGGGCCAGCCCACCTTCCCCCTGGTGGCCCAGCCACTGCAGCACTCAGCTGTCATTCCTGGCCACACCAGCCCCGTGCGGATGCCTAGCTTACCTGGATGGCAGCCTCCCAGTGCCCCTGCTCACCTCCCCCTCAACCCTCCTCGGGTCCAGCCTCCAGTTGCCCAATTACCAATGAAAACGTGTACATCAGCCCCAGGGACAGTGCCCAATGCAAATCCACAGAGCGGCCCGCCTCCACGGGTGGAGTTTGATGACAACAACCCCTTTAGTGAAAGTTTTCAAGAACGGGAACGGAAGGAGCGTCTCCGAGAACAGCAGGAGAGGCAGCGAATTCAGCTCATGCAGGAGGTGGACCGCCAGAGAGCCCTGCAGCAGAGGATGGAGCTAGAGCAGCATGGCCTGACTGGTCCGGAGTTGAGCGCAAGGACAGCCGTGCCCCAGGCCCCATTCTATGGCCCTGACCTGCCTTGTGACTTCCTGCAGCCCCCACGGCCCCTTCAGCAGTCTCCTCAACAGCAGCAGCAGGTGGGCCAGGTTTTGCAGCAGCAGAGCCTGCCACAAGGGTCTGTTAATTCACCCCCCACCCCAACTTTCATGCAGACCAATGAGCGAAGACAGATAGGACCCCCCTCGTTGGTCCCTGACTCGCTGTCAATTCCTGGCGGGAGCCCAACCTTCCACCCTGGTAAGCAGGCGCACAGCAGTCTTCCCGGGGCTGGCTTCCAGCAGTCCCCCGTGAGGGCTCCTTTCACACCTGCCTTGCCCACAGCATCGCCAGGAGCCAACAGCAGTCTCCCCTGTGGCCAAGACCCTGCCTTAACCCATGGACAAGGTTACCCCGGATCGGCCCAGTCTCTCATTCAGCTGTATTCTGATATCATCCCAGAGGAAAAGGGGAAGAAGAAAAGAACAAGAAAAAAGAAGAAAGATGATGACGTGGAGTCCACTAAGGCCCCGTCCACTCCACACTCAGATATCACTGCTCCCCCGACCCCGAGTGTCTCTGAAACTACCTCCACACCCACAGTCCACACGCCCAGCGAGCTGCCTCTGCAAGGAGAGCCCGAGCCGGGGGAAGCAGCTGGCTCATCGGTTGCAAGCGCGGCCGCAGGCCAGCGGTGTACAGACCTGGAAAACAGCCTGCCCCACGAGGAGTTCTCACAAGGAACCCCCCATCAGCAGACGTCTGCCACTGCAGGGGCGGACACGCGACCCGCGAGCACTCCTGCCACGGTTGAAGAGGTCAAACCGGAGATGGCCGAGCCCCAGCAGTGCCCAGGCCCCGAGGGGCCTCCCTCAGAGGGACAGGCTGGGAGTCAGGCAGCAGACGCAGCTGTCGTCTGTCCCATCTCCTCAGGGCAGAGCCCTCCCCCTGCTGCCAAAGGAGATTTGGGCAATGAGCTTCTGAAGCACCTGCTGAAAAACAAGAAGGCCGCTGCCCTCGTGACCCAGAAACCTGAAGGCACTTGTTGCTCACAAGACGACAGCACGAAGGACAGCAAGCCGGCGGAGAGGCAGAACCCAGCCAAAGGACCGGTAAGTGAGCCCTGCCCGTGCAGCTGTCCCTGTTCCCCTGGCGGGTGGCCGCGCAGGGCCCCGTGTTCATGCCAGCTCGTGCGGCCTCCGCCTCGACAGGACCGCTTTGTTTTCTGACTTTGCCTTCATGGATCCCATGTTTTGATGTAGACACATAGATGTTAAGTGATGATGTGTATACTTTGTTCTTCAAAACTCAGAGACTTGGTGACGCTTTTCAGATGTGACCTGGGCCTGTCGGCTGATCTCTTCCCACATCAGGCTGCTCTGACTAAAGCAAAGAAGCACATGTGTATCTTACTGGGAAAGTGTGTGTTTTCCACTGGCCTTTGAAACACACCCAGGCTCCCTCAGGCAGCCCCCATGTCGCATGTACTAACACGTAATGTTATACAAATGCAGCCCTACACACAGGTGCTAGTTTATCTTTGTCCTTTTTCATGTATCAGTAGTTTGCTCTTTTGTTTGCTTTTGTTTTTTATTTTTCCCTTTTACGAAGGGCCGTGTAAATACATCTTTACAAGATTCCAGCCCCCGCATTTTAATGAACTTCCATGAGATGGTTCTAACTGGGGTTCCTGGGTCACAGGAACAGTTTTGCTTCTTTGTCTTTCAGAAGCTGTAGTATGTTCCTATGTATTCATAAGCTTTCCCACAGTGCTGCTCACATTGCGTTTCCATTTTTTACAGTGATATCTAGTGGTACAGAGCCTAGCTTTAGGCAAGTGTTGGCTTCCTTTTCTCTTGTTTGACTGTTCAGTAGAGGGTGGCTGTTGAGTCGATAGATATATGTAATTTTTGTAAATTTCAGTTAGTGGTAATACTTTCTCAGCCTCTTTGTCACCAGCAGATATGCCCAGTCTCCAGCTACCCCCTGCCCCTCGGGACAGTGAACTCTTGCAGTGCCTGAGTGCCCTTATGTCCTCCCCCTCCCACGTGCTGTGTGGCCCGCAGCTCCCCTTGGCGTTTACATCCAGCCAGTGTCTTCTTCCTTTGAGAACTCAGTTCTGGAACCGTCTTCTCCAGGCGCCTTTCTCAAACACATCTTGCAGCCCCTGCTCACGTGCTTAGCAAGGAGTCAGCACTCGGATAGTGAAGTGAAGTCCTAATAATGGCGATCAGGTAGAGAAAGGGGTGAGATTAATCATGTATGTATAAATGTTTGGGTTCTGGGGGGGCTCGCAGGGGCAGGCACACTGTTACCAGGGGTAACGAGTCCTGACCACACTCCTGGCGTTGGGCCGTGCTGAGCACTTGTCCTGGCATATCATTATCCCCACTTTGCAGATGAAGAACTTCATGTACTTTGTAGTCCCATGTAGGCAGCATCGTTGTGGCAGGAGTTGGATAGGCCCAGTGCTTCTCCACACTGTTCCCCCTCATCAGTTGGGATTAGGAGAGGGGCACCCTCCTCGTCGGAGTGGGGGGTCCCACCACTCCCATTTGGATGAAGTCTGTGTCTCAGCACTTCCCAGCTGTCGTCCTGGGAAGCACCCTTTCTGTACCTCGCTCTCCTCACCTGTAAAACAGGATCTACATCCCCTGTTGTGTGGGGTTGCCACAAGGATTGCAGAAGTTAAAGCACAAACAGTGCTTGTAATATTTTATAAAAGGTTCATACCTTTGACCCACCAACTGTACATTTAGGAATCTGGCATCAGCAATGTAAGATTCTAATATGTGCAAAGATGTAACTACATGAATAGCTAAGATCCTGTCTCTACTAACAGAGAAAAAGAGAGAAAAAACAACAACCTAGACTCACTATAGCAGCTATTGGTTAAATCATTATTTAATGTCTCAAAGTCTGAATGACATACAGGGTTTTCTGCAGCCATTTCATTTTGCTATGTAAGAATGTTCAATGTCATGGGGAACCTGTCAAGTTTCAAAAGCAGCAACCAAACAAAAGAAAGCAAAGTGCAATCTGTTGTATTTTTTAAAAATTATTTTATTTTTCAATCTGTTGTATTTTTAACAAAATACATGTAGGCACCCATAAAAGATCGCAAACCGATACATTAAAATGTTGACTGTTTTAATTTGTTTTGTTTTTTAATCCTCACCCGAGGATATTTTTCCATTGATTTTTAGAGAGTGGAAGGGAGAGGGAGAGACAGAGAGAAACATCAATGTGAGAGAGACACATTGATTGGTTGCCTCCCACATGCACCCTGACTAGGGCTGGGATCGAGCCTGCAACCAAGGTACGAGTCCTTGACTGGAATTGAACCCAGGACCCTTCAGTCTGCAGTCCAACGCTCCACTGAGCCAAACCGGCTAAGGCAAAATGTTGACTTTTTAATCTCAGGCATACTTTCCGATGATTTTTGTGTTCTTCTATAGTTAAATGTGTTCTTTGAAATGTAGTAATATCAGCTTTCTAAGGGGTTGTTGTGAGGATTAGAGATAATGTCTGCCTGGCCCACTCACACTTACACACGCGATTACATATTAGTCTCTTATAAGCCAGTGAGCAATCTTAGGCACTTGCTCTGCAGACTGCAGTCCTTGGGATCAGCAGTGTGACCTCACCCAGAGCTTTTTCAGAAATGCAGAATCACATGCCCAACACAGACCTACCGATATGTTCTCATAAGATCCCAGGAAATTCCTATACATATGCAGAGGACGGCTCTAGGACTGAGGTTCCCCGAACTAATGTGTCAGAATCACCTGGAGCCCTCACTCCCAGGTGTCTGATTCAGCAGGTGTGGGTGGGGCCAGAGAACATGCATTTCCAACCCATCCAGGTGATGCACACTCTGAGAGCCTCGAATCCGGCCCAGGTGGGTGGGCAGTCTGAGCTGCTTCCACCTCTTCTTTGTAGGAGCTAAGAATGGTTTATACATGTTTAAATGGTTGGGGGAAAAAATCTAATGAGTAATATTTTTCAACATGTGAAAATCACACCAGATTCAAGGTTCAGTGTCCATGAATTTAAGTTTTATTGGGACACAGCCAACCTTGTCATTTATGGATGATCCATGGCTGCCTTTGCAGTATTGGGCCGAGAACTGAGTAGCTGGGACAGATGCTGTATGGCCCACAGAGGCTAAAATGTTCACTACTTGGCGCTTTGCTGTCCGTGCTCTAACCCATTTAGATTATA
The DNA here is from genome assembly GCF_000412655.1 of Myotis brandtii. Classification (NCBI taxonomy): domain Eukaryota; kingdom Metazoa; phylum Chordata; class Mammalia; order Chiroptera; family Vespertilionidae; genus Myotis; species Myotis brandtii. Next base: position 762,066 of record NW_005370385.1, read on the forward strand.
TCTGGAAACTATAATCTTCAAAACCCTTAAAGATTCATTAAAAGAAGTTCAGCAGCTATAGTTGCCTATAGCAAATTTAGAAATAATGGCCCTAAAGAAAACTCCTGTATTTTTAGGTATCAATAGCACTGACTTAAAAACCTCTTCAAGGACTGATTTATTCTCACTTCTTAATTATAAAGACAAAAGTAAAGAAAGGTTTGTTTGCTATCACGTAAGTTCTTTTTCATCGACTCCAAGTAAACAGCAATAGGCAGTGAGTCAAATGCATGATTGGAAGCTGATCTGAATGCCCAGTGTTGTTGTTTATTGATCTGAGGCCAGTTCTCAACTAGAGGTGTGCAAGGTAAGGCTTCTCTGGAGCCTGCCATTGTCCTGCTGGCCTTGTACTTACCCACGCCGCAGGGGAGCCCAGGACAACTCGGCCAGACCCTGTGCGCAGGCCACAGCAGGGACTGGAGCTCTGGTCTGTCGCCGGCACAGCACGGCTCGGCTGTGCTCCAAGTCAGGCTGTAGCAGTGCTTCCTCTGGAAGAGAAAGGAGCCAACTTAGGAGTTCTGCTCTTACCTCCAGCTTTGTAGCTCACTGACTTCCACACTTGAGAATGTTTGAAGAAAGGGATGATATTTTCAGAAAACAGTGAGAGCATTCGATGCCACTGTCTCCCCTCTTGAATTTTACTCCTCATGTTAGGAATGTGTGTCAGGGATTAGTATGAACTGCAAATCCATGTGTGAACAGTCCACTTACTTCTTCACTTTTCCAATTACATTAGCAAACTCTGGGAGCTCACACGCAAGGTGGTTTTGGATGTGGTAACAACCAGCTGCCAAAAGTAGATGGAGGAAGTGAAACCAAGAAACCACGAGGCAAACGGACCCAGAGGACAGGAGAGAAGGCAGCTCCTCGCTCAAAGAAAAGGAGAAAAGACGAGGAGGAGAAGCAGGCTGTGTGTTCTAGCAGCGACACCTTTACCCACCTGAAGCAGGTGAGCCTTTCAAGGATGTGAGAACATCAAATGCATTTTTAGCCCTGAAGTAGAGAGTTACAGGGATAAAACATATCTCAGCAAGGAGCCCAGTGAGTTCCTGTTTGCAAAACTGCAGCTTATCCGAAAGCACAGTACAAATGCATTGGCAGGTGATGGTCAGGGCAGCAGCTCAGCAGCTCAGCAGCAGAGGAACTCTGTCCACATTACCTGTGAGGCTAAACACACAGACGTGCAGCTGCTGGTCTACCCCAGGCAGCGCTGCTCCTGGACCTTGTGATTGTCACCAAGGTGGGGCGTGGCCTCTGAGAGGTGCTACTGGGCGCCGGGCCTGGTTCACACCGTGACTCTTGCTGAGCAAAGATAAGGACGTGGTTTCCTTGTTAGATGCCTGGTAGCATCTCCTTAAAACAGACAAGAGTGGAGCCTATTTTAAAGTCGATCTTAAAGATTCAGCAGTCTCTCATTTATTCCAGCATTTTGCTACTTGAAATTTTTAAGTCTTATTTTTCTCAAGCCTGTTTGACTAAGTTGCCTCGGGTCTTAGAAAAGTTGAGAATCGCCCTGTTTTGTTTGCCGTGTACATTACTCTTAAATGTGTTTTTTAATAGCAGCTCTCTCTGCTCCCTCTAATGGAACCAATCATTGGAGTGAACTTTGCGCACTTTCTTCCTTATGGCAGTGGCCAATTTAATAGTGGGAATCGACTTCTAGGAACTTTTGGCAGTGCTACCCTTGACGGGGTTTCGGATTACTATTCTCAGTTGATCTACAAGGTATGTTTCTTTGCCAAGGTGTCACCTCGCTTCCTCGCTGGATACGTAGCAGCATTGGCAGAGCTTGTCTCATTTTTTCCGTCTAGTTTACATCTAATCTTCCAAGTTTCATTTAAACTTCAGTTTAGCTACAAGGTTAACATTTTTCTGGTGAAGTGTTTCTGATGTGAACATTTGAGATTTTTGTAGAGGAAAGATTAAAAATTGTGAAAAATATCCATTGTGTATTTCCATGGCGGAGAAAATACAGTGTGGGGCAAAAGTAGGTTTACAGTTGTGAGTATGCAAAATAATTTATTCTTGTATTATTACTTATTAATTATTGAATTATTTTCCACACGAGCAACTGTAAACCTACTTTTGTCCCATCATGTATTTCCCTATAAGCTTTATTAACTCTTAAAACAAATCTAAGTTAATAGTAAATAATGAGGATTAAAACCATAGTTAGGCATTTACCCTGAAAAATTAAATGAAAAATATTTTTAAATGTATTTTATTTAATTAGGTACTAATTACAATTATGCATTAATTCTTAGACTACTAAAATATCATACCTAAGTTTTACACCAAGTTTTATAAAAGCCTCATTAGACACTCTTCGTTTTACATCTAACTTCTGCAAAAACAAATCTTTTTTGCAACAATATTTGAGAGTATCGCCTGTTTTCCTGAGGACTTCTCTTCTCACTTTACTGTTCAGCCTGTTCCCGGTGATGCTCATTTCTGCTGGTGTTGGCTTTCTCTTCAGCTAGAGCTGGCCTGCCTCTCGTAAATGCCTTCTGTCTGCTGCAAGCTGTTCTCCAGCACAACTGCGTCTTCATGAAACCCTTGGTCTCTGTCAGATTAGCATTTCACCTTGCCCTTGATTTGCATGTTGTTATTGGTAGATTCCCACAATCAAAAGTAAATGACAAATTGGTGACAAAGGTGAAGCAGGGAGAAATGTTTGGAGGAGGAACTACATTTGTGAATGACTCAGTCATTTTAGTATTATTGCTCCTGCTTTTGCTTAGAGATTTTGGACAATCCAGATTCTAATATCTAGGATATGAGTTGCAATGATAGAATTAGGGCCACAAATTCTCAATTTTTTATAGAACTGGGGCATATCTTAATGAGAATTTAATAAAGGAATTTTTGAGAACTTTCTACAATTTATTGCTTGAATTTTAAAACTGTCCTTCACTGGCTACAGCTTGAAAAGAGTTGTATAGGATTGAATCAGGTGTAATGTAAATTTGCTTCTTACTGTCAGAGCTGAGCGCTCAGGCTGGGCCAAGTAAGTGAAGGATAGTACGCTCACGCTGTCATGAGTGTGTGTTCCACTAGGAAGCCTCTTGGCTTGGACATTTATTTTTCTTCTTGGTGTGAGTTAGGGAGGAAGAGGCACCTTGATTACATTTCTGTAGCCTTGCTCCCATGTGCTAAGAATTCACAGAACTATATTTTACAAGGTCATGGCTTATATGCTCAGTAGCATGTAATTTAAAATTTTTTGGTCTCCTGCAGCAGAATAATTTAAGTAATCCTCCAACACCCCCTGCCTCTCTTCCTCCTACACCACCTCCTATGGCCTGTCAGAAGATGGCAAATGGCTTTGCGACAACTGAAGAGCTTGCTGGAAAAGCCGGAGTGTTAGTGAGCCACGAAGGTACGATGGGGCCTCGCTGGGACCCCTTGAGGAGTGTGCCTTTGCCAGCGGACGGGGAAGGTTGTGATGGTCTTCCCACTCAGCAGTTCTGACTAAATGTATTCATGGTTGTGTTTGCTTTTCCAGTTACCAAAAGCCTCGGACCTAAACCATTCCATCTGCCGTTCCGACCGCAGGACGACTTGCTGGCCAGAGCCATTGCTCAAGGCCCAAAGACCGTCGATGTGCCAGCGTCACTGCCCACACCACCTCACAACAACCAGGAGGAGTTAAGGTAGTAGCTTTTTTTTCACAGTATTTTGTAGTTTTTCCATATTTGTGTAATGTATGTATGTATGTATGTATAATGATGTCTGTAGGAATACCCTGTAAAAACATTTAAGAGGCAAAATTTGGTGAATAATTTTCTTCAGAATTTGAAGTTTATAAAGCATTCTTGCTATTAAACAAAATTGGTTTGTGAATTGTTGAAATCTCATAATAATCAGACAGACATTAAGACAAAGGGAATTTCCATGTAAAATATTTCAAAAGGTCATTATCCTTTATAAGCTGTGAATGTGATTGATTTGGTCTGTTGATGCTCGCAGAGTCTAAAGTAGAAGACAAGTCACAGGCATCAGAGGTGCTTATTTCAGGACTCCTTTGTGTCAGTTCTTTAGTCCCAGGAATCTAACTGGGGGCTGTCAGGTGCTTCCGTGCTTCATCAGGTCCTTCTGTCTCCCTTGGAAGGTTTGGTAACTACCTTCTACTGATGAGACGTCATTGAGTCTACGTCTCTTACTTTATTAACGAGGCGGCTGTGGGCCAAAGCGGAGAAGTGACCGGTTCAGATTGAGAACCCAGGTCTCCTTTTCCTCCTGTGCCTCTGCCAGAAATCGAAGTCTGTGACTCGAGAGCAGCTGGGGGCGGCGGCCTCTAGTGTGCGTGGGTACCCCGGGCAGCAGTCCACCCGTGCCGGCTTCCCCAGGGACTCAGTCCGCAAGCTGTGCTTGGGTCTCCTTTAGCATGGCAGCATCTCCCGGGGGAGGAGTGGGGTTCATGGGGTGTCCCACACTCTTTAGCCTGAGACCACACTTGTCCTCCAACCCCATTTTCCTTGGCAACCTCTAGCTTCTCATGCCACTGCCATGTCCAGAGAACTTCACGGTCCCTCTGGTGGAAGGGCCCACGTTGATGTGTCGCATTGATTTTTCTTGTAGGATGCAGGACCACAGTGCTGATCGGGACAGTCCTGACAGCTTTGTCCCCTCATCCTCTCCTGAGAGTGTGGTGGGGATGGAAGTAAGCAGATACCCTGATTTGTCCTTGGTCAAAGAGGAGCCCCCGGAGCCTGTGCCGTCCCCCATCATTCCAATTCTTCCCAGCAGTGCCGGGAAAGGTAGGAGGGACCTCGCTTGGCCTTTTCTGGCAGTGTGCTGATCTACTAAAGCTCACATTTTGGTTTTGAAAAACATTAACATTCGGTCTTCCCTGTCTCCCTCCCTCCCTCCCTC
>NW_005370385.1:767130-769516 GCF_000412655.1 Myotis brandtii
TTCAGGTTCTGAGTCTAGACGGAATGACATTAAAACTGAGCCAGGCGCTTTCTTGTTCTCACCACCTTTTGGTTCTTCACCAAACGGCCCCAGGTCGGGTCTAATATCTGTGGCCATCACTCTGCATCCAGCAGCTGCTGAGGTAAAGCTCACATGGGTTCTCAGCATCCCAGCACGTGTCCCGTATTTAAAGCTGTAACAGGCGGCTTTGCATGAAGTGGTATCGCAGGTCCCGGAGGATAAAGGAGGAAGGTCGGGTTAGGGTGCGTCGTCACTCAGACACCTGGCTGCTTGGAATACTGGTCTGAGCCTAAGTCCAGGTTCAAAAGGGCAGAAGGAAGTTAGAGTTCTCATTTTTTAATTAAAGGATGTGTACTTTAGAGAACTCTTTACAGAGAAACCTTTTGATAACTGTTTACACATAGAAAATTAAGCAGTGAAAAACAGCTATGAACAGTACAATTTTACGGAAGCAAAATATAAACCTTGTTCAGGTGGCAGCTGCTTGTATCAAACAGGAGTGAAGTGCTGAGTTGTTTCTTAACTTAATTCTCCGAGGACATTTCATTGCTGCCCAACCTAGTCTCAGCGCGTGGCATTCTGGTGGTCACGGGACCCTGTGTTCTCGGGACGCTTCAGCCTGGTGTCCCGAGCTGGACAGAGTCCACGCCCGACACGTCTGAGCAGCTGTGAAGCAGGTGCCATCTGGCTCGTTCCCCTGGTGTGTCCCGGGCCACACTGTCCAGTACTAAGTTACCTGAAGTGTTTTGTGCTCTTCACCATCGGGAGTCCCTGCAGGAGCACTTCTGTTGATGAAAACTTAACTTAGAATCTGGTCCATTAAAGCGGGGTTTTCCCTGAGGCCCTGCATGGAAATAGCAGCTACTGGGTTTGTTGCAGGGTGTGTGTCATGCAAACAGCATGACTCCTAAGTAGGAGCATCGCCAGGGAGACACTGGGTGGGTGACCTGTGCTCACTTACCTTTTTGTTTTAGAACATCAGCAGCGTCGTGGCTGCGTTTTCCAACCTTCTTCACGTCCGAATTCCTAACAGCTATGAGGTTAGTAATGCTCCAGACGGCCCATCCATGGGTTTGATCAATAGCCACAGAGTAAACCCAGGTTTGGAGTATCGACAGCATTTATTTCTTCGCGGGCCTCCACCAGGATCTGCGAACCCTCCCAGATTAGCAAGCTCTTACCGGCTGAAGCCGCCCCATGTACCATTTCCACCAACAAGCAATGGTGAGCTGGTTTCCATTTTCACTTTAGATTCATTCTGCATTCAGAAGTTATGCTTATTCTCTTTAAAATTTCACTTTAATTTTTAACAGTAACAGGTAGCTAGTTGGTGTGTGGGGCTCAGTGAATTAAGCCCTGGGCATGTTCTGTCTTCTGCAGGATGATTTGGCCTGTGGTGCTGGGGTGTGTATGATGTGCTGTCAACCAGGAAGCATTAGAGCAGTTACCCAGAAGCAGCTTTGTTCTTTGCACGCCCAGACCTCCCGTCCCACCCCTGCTGGCTTCATCTGTGCCCAGAGGGCTGGCAGCTCTACTTGTTCCTTTCCTCCCATCACCACTCCCCCTTGCTTCCCCTGCATCGTCTGCAGGGGGCCTTCCCCAGACCTCTCCCCTCCTGCCTGTGGTCTGGTCTCCTCCTCACTCTGCTTCCGCCCCTTTTCAGCTGGTCCTGGCCTGTTTTTATCCTTAAGCTGCCATTAGGGCCCAGCAGCATCCTAGACCTCATCTCTGAGCTCCGACAGAGTTGCCTGGGTTGGGTTTTGAACTCTTAGCTCTAGCTGTTCCTGTCACCCCATTTTCCCCGCTTCTTGCTTCCTGCTGTCATGCCCTACGTGAGTCCTATCATTTTTATCTTGGCCCTGGAACTTTGCTCATCCCTCTTTGTCCATTTGTATTTAAGACTCTCATACACGTATCTCTTCATCTCTCACAAAACGTCTTTGTATCATCTTAATCCTCAAGCAAAAGTGACATCTCTCCCCTGACTCACTGTGCACTTAGACTGGAGGGTGATGTGCTGTGGGTCCTTCCTGCCCTGACAACCAGCATTCTCTTCCCAGCTGCTTGAGAATGGCTGCAATCCTTTATTTGTACCCTGGTGCCATGCACATAATAGATACCCAGTATGCATTGCTTGGAAGATAAGATTTTTATTAATTAGCTAGAGGCCCGGTGCACAAAATTTGTGCACGGCGGCAAGGGAGGTTCCCCTCAGCCCAGCCTGCACCCTCTCCAACCCGGGACCCCTCGGGGGATGTCTGACGGCCGGTTTAGGCCTGATCTCGGGGAATGGGCCTAAATCAGCAGTAGGACATCCCTCTCACAATCCGGGACCGCTGGCTCCTAACTGCCTGCCTGCCTGATC
>NW_005370385.1:769531-791972 GCF_000412655.1 Myotis brandtii
CAGCCTGGTCACCCCCAGCTGCCCCCCCCTGCCGGCCTGATCGCCCCACGCAGCCTGCTGTTCAGTCGTTTGGTCATCCCTTGCTAACCCCCCTGCTGGCGGGGTTGTCCCACTCAGCCTGCTGGTTGGTCGTTGCTGTTACTGTGACGGTGTCCCAGACAATTTGCATATTCCTCTATTATTATTATTATAGATAAAGAATCATATAGGTCAGTTAAATGAGCCATTGTAATAAGTTGGTGGAGCACAATTTTACACTATTACCACTTTGTGTTATTGGTTATTTCATCACTGACGAAGCTCTTGCCTTCAGGTCTTTCTGGATACAAGGATGCTGGTCATGGAATCTCAGAGAGCGAGGCACTCAGAACACGGTGGTGTTGTCACTGCAAAGTGGTGGTTCTTGGAGGCGGGGTGCGGAAGTCTCTCAGAGACCTGGCCTTTGTGAGCAAGGTACTTGGACTTTCCTTCTCCACGGGCGTGTCCTGAGCAGGGCTCTGCCCCTTTGTTTGGTCGTCCCCCATGGTGACTCCATGGGACACACACTCCTGGGAGCAGCCTTAGCGTATATTTGACAGACTTAAAACCAAATAGCTACAGCAGGCTTAATGTTGGATATTATGAAAACACATTTAAATGGGAATGGAATGTAGATAGTAAAGTTTATTTTCATAAATTCATTTTCTCTGGTTAAATTATTATGCTAAATAGACACACAGTCATCTTTTTACTTGTAAGATAGGAAGCTGCTTCACTTTAACATAGGATAAAACCAACAGCACATCGATCTTGTTTTATTAAATTATGATGTGTTAAGACCCCCACACACTTCTCTTTGCTTTTCAGGATTCCTGCGAGAGCTCCAGTAGAGTGGAGAAGGACATTGTCTTTTGTAGTAATAACTGCTTCATTCTTTACTCATCGACTGTACAAGGAAAAATCTCAGAAAGCAAGGTAAAGCCAGTAGTTCCAATTAATCAATGTGCAGTGAGTGACTTCTGTGTCCTGGGACACGTCAGTGTGTGAACAGTTCCCAGAGCTCCAGTGGAGGAATCTAAGCCAGTGCTGCTCAGGTTGAGAGCAGTTCCAACAACTCTCTATCCATGTTGCCATTTCAGATTCGATAAGTTATTTGACGAGTGGATAAGCTTGAATTATGTCTTGAAAGCTCAGAATTGAATAAAACACTAATATTAAAATGTTTAATTTTACTTACTTAGTTACACATATCTTAATTTAATTACAACTATAAAATATTATTTTTATTGATCTTATCCCAATTGGAAAACCTGTTCACAAACACAATTTAAGTCTACTCATGTATTTTGGGAAGCAATTGTTTTGCTTATAACATGGTGGAAATGGCCTACTTCATTTGATTTTGTGTAATTTAAGTGTATCTGTGTCTAGTTGATGCAAACATTTGATTTTCTAGAACATTGTATCTGTTTTTATTGTTATCATTATTTTTTACTTTTAAACTTATTTTTAATTACATTTGACATGCAGAATTCTATTACTTTCAGGTGTACACTGTACAGATAGATTCATATACCTTATGAAGTGATTCCCCCCAATAAGTTATATACCCATCTGGCACCATATATAATTACTGCAATATTATTGACTATATTCCCCATGGTGTACTTTACATCTCCACAGTTATTTTTATATCTGGCAATTTATATTACTTAAATTCCTTTTACCTTTTTTGCTTATACCCCAAACTCTCCTATCTGGTGACCATCAGTTTGGTCTCTGTTTTTGTTTTGTTCATTTATTTTGTTTCTTTAAAGATTCCATATGTAAGTGAGTCATACAATATTTGTCTTTATCTGACCTATTTCACGTAGCATAATACCCTCTAGGTCCATCCATATTGTTGCAAATGGCGTGATTTCATTCTTTTTATGGCTGAGTATTATATACCACATTTCTTTATCCATTTGTCTGTTGATGGGCATTTAGGTTGGTTCTGTATCTTGGCTGTTGTGAACAATGCTGCAGTGAACGTGGGGGTGCGTAGATCTTTTCAAATTAGTGCTTTGGATTTCTTCTGCTGAACACCCAGAATGGAATTGCGAAGTCATATAGTAGTTCTATTTTTCATTTTTTAAAGAAACTTCCATACTGCTGTGTTTTTTAAAATATAGGTGACTTGCATTTTCCTCAATATAATTTTTAAATGTGGAAATTTTAGATATTTTTAAAAATATATATTTTTCTGATTTCAGAGAAGAAGAAAGAGAGAAACATCAATGATAAGAATCATTGATTGGCTGCCTCGTGCACACCCCCTACTGGGGATCAAGGCTGCAACCTGGGCATGTGCCCTGACTGGGAATCGAACCTTGACCATCATAGGTTGATGATCAGCCACTGAGGCCTGCTGGCCGGGCTCCATACTGTTTCCCACAGTGACTACACAGTCTGCATTCTCACCAAGTGCACGAGGGTTCCCTTTTCTCTACCTCCTTGCCAGCACTTGTTGTTTGTTCATTTCTTTCTTTTTTTTATTTTTACTTTTTAATCCTCACCCGAGGATATTTTCCCATTGATTTTTAGAGAGAGTGGAAGAAAGAGGGAAAGACAGAAATAAACATTGATGTGAGAGAAACAAATTGATTGGTTGCCCTCCTGCCAAACCCTCGACCAGGGCCCGGGCCAGGGAGGAGCCTGCAACCCAACTGAGTTATGTGCCCTTGACCAGAATCGAACTCGGGACCCTTCAGTCCACAGGCTGACACTCTATCCACTGAGCCAAACCGGCTGGGGCATTTGTTCATTTCTTTCTGTGTTTTTTGTTTGTTCATTTCTCGATGATAGTCATTCTGACAGGTGTGAGGTGATATCTCATTCTGGTTTTAATTTGGGGTTCCCTGATGATTATTGACATTGAGCATCTTTTCCTGTTGGCCATCTGTATGGTGGACAATGTATTTTCAGTCATTTGCATGGAGGACAGTTTTCCCTCATGCAGTAACACTACCCGTCATTCCTCCTTCCAGATTATTGCTCTCATGTGTCTTTCTTGAAAGAAGGTCCTGGGGACTCTTATTTTTTAACAGGCAGTGGGCCGACATGATAAATAAGTTTAGACTTGAACTTAGTTTGTTAGCCCCCTGAGAGAAGGAATGGCTTATCTCCAGTTTCTTTAGTCAATGCAGTGCCAGCCTGCTTCTGGGTTCTACATGAGTGCGTCTTCTTTCAGGTACCTTGCAGGATGGGGTGCCTGAGAAGAGGGAACCTGTGGGGGGTTATTGGCTTAGGAGATTTGACCTAAAGAGAAACGGTTGGACTCTTTCAGCCACTGAATTCGAACCTGGCAGCCTCAGAGAACAGTTACTTGCTTATTACAGGGGACTTCTCCCTTCCTTTCACATTTATGCCAATAATTCAGCCAAGATGAACAGACAGCAGGTTCAGAGAGTGGGGACAAGTTCATAAAAGATTATCTTGAAGCTCTTGGTTTACCAAAAGGGCTGTTCCATTGTACAAATTAAATTCTCTAGCTTCTCTACAGCACCAGTTTTTCTGGGCTTATTATGGTTAGAAAGAGGAATGTCAAAGAAGGGTGAGGAGCAGAGCTGCTCTGGAGTTACGGCTTTGTAGAGAAGGCCTGCGAGGAGTCCACCCGTAGCTGGCCTCCCTTCCTCAGCCCTCGCTCTCCAGACTTACACCTTAGACATCTGACACTGGCTGCTGCTGGCTTGAACCTCACCACTTGCAGACCCTCTCCCCCACCTGCCCGCCACACACTGTCACTCTCTATTGCTTGACTTCTCATTTCAACAAAAATTGCTTTTAGAACTTGTGAATTACTCTCCTTTTTTTTGGCCAGGATTCCATTCCTTCGTTGCCCCAGTCACCGATAAAAGAGACGCCTTCCCGGGCGTTCCATCAGTACAGTAACAACATCTCCACTCTGGACGTGCACTGCCTCCCGCAGCTCCAGGAGGACGCTTCTCCTCCAGCCTCTCCTCCCATCACTTTCCCTCCAGCTTTTGAAGCAGCCAAAGTCGAGGCAAAGCCAGATGAGCTTAAGGTCACAGTCAAGTTAAAGCCTCGGCTGAGAACTGCCCCTGGTGGGTTTGAAGACTGCAGGCCAGTGAGTAAGAAGTGGAGAGGAATGAAGTGGAAGAAGTGGAGCATTCACATCGTCATCCCCAAAGGCACTTTCCCACCGCCTTGTGAGAACGAGATCGACGAGTTCCTGAAGAAGCTGGGCACTTCCCTGAAGCCCGACCCGGTGCCCAGGGACTACCGCAAGTGCTGCTTCTGTCACGAGGAAGGGGATGGCCTGACAGATGGGCCGGCAAGGCTGCTCAACCTTGACTTGGATCTGTGGGTCCACTTGAATTGTGCTCTGTGGTCCACGGAGGTCTATGAGACCCAGGCGGGTGCCTTAATCAATGTGGAACTAGCCCTGAGGCGAGGCCTGCACATGAAATGTGTCTTCTGTCATAAAATGGGTGCCACCAGTGGATGCCACCGGTTGCGGTGCACCAACATTTATCACTTCACCTGCGCCATGAAAGCACAGTGCATGTTCTTTAAGGATAAAACTATGCTCTGTCCCATGCACAAACCAAAGGGAATTCATGAGCAGGAATTAAGCTACTTCGCGGTCTTCCGGAGGGTTTACGTGCAACGGGATGAGGTGCGACAGATTGCCAGCATCGTGCAGCGAGGCGAACGCGACCACACCTTCCGTGTGGGGAGCCTCATCTTCCACACGATCGGCCAGCTGCTCCCGCAGCAGATGCAGGCGTTCCACTCCCCCAAAGCGCTCTTCCCTGTTGGCTACGAAGCCAGTCGGCTGTACTGGAGCACACGCTATGCCAACAGGCGCTGCCGCTACCTGTGCTCCATCGAGGAGAAAGATGGGCGCCCCGTGTTCGTCATCAGGATTGTGGAGCAGGGCCACGAAGATCTCGTCCTGAGTGACACCTCACCCAAAGGTGAGCCGCCACTGGTATGCTCTGCAGCGCTAGGTACTCGGCTGTTGTTAGGTTGTGAATGTTTTTGGTCAGTATTTCCATGTTTTTTGTTTTTTTATCATGTTTGTTTCATACTTTATAGAGTGGATTTTTCATTTACAAATGCGAATCTGAACTTCTTTTTGTGATTCTACCTTGCTCTTCGTTGTACAGTTTGTTAAACACTTGCTAGACTTACTCTAAATCAGAATATATATTCACACACAGATTTGATGAAATAAATAGGAAAATTTGTTGATAAAAGGTTGGGGACATTTAGATTGGGGACCCTCTTCTTAATGTCACTGAGAAGGCAGCATCCATCTGCGTATACTGTTTTATCCAGCAGCATTAGATATTCAATGCAGAGCTAGCAACGAGACAGTTTTGACCTCCAGGGTTAAGTCTCGGTTGTCATGGTCACTTTTGATGTAGAAAGTACTGGGGAACTGCGTGAGGCTTGTCGGCCCCTCACTGCCTCACTTGGCGCCTGGGATGTCTGGGAGGCTTGCTCATCTTTCTGCTCTGGGTTTTATGCTGCATCCTGCTTGCCTTTCTATTTAGCTGAAAGTTCATTTGTCATGCACACTTTTTTTTTGGTTCATCTGTACAGGTGTTTGGGATAAAATTTTGGAGCCCGTGGCTTGTGTGAGAAAACAGTCTGAAATGCTCCAACTTTTCCCAGCGTATTTGAAAGGAGAGGATCTGTTTGGCCTGACTGTGTCTGCGGTGGCTCGGATTGCGGAATCAGTGAGTGCCGACAAGGCGGGCGATGCGCAGTGCGCACAGTGTGGCCCTTGGACCACGTGCTGTGGATGGCCTTGCCTCTCCAATGAGGCGTCTGTGTTCCCGTCACTCATGCCGTTCGGGGGCTCCCTCCCCGCTTCTCTGAGGCCCCCTGCACTTCATGAGGGTGCTGTGCCCACCCCTGACGGGGATGTTTGTGGCTACTGTCAGGTTACAGGACGCATGTCTTCTCTGACATCTCTCTGTCATCTTTTAATATTACAAGCATGTTTGCCAATGAGTCCCTCGCAGTGTTGGAAAGTTGCGTGACTATAAGGCATTATTTTCAAGAGTAAAAGCTCACTGATGAGCTTTCTTGGGAAAAGCTACTGAGTAATATGCCTCGTTGCTTCCTGTGCTAGAGAGCCCTGCCTAAATGCCGTGTGTCTGGTGTGCCCACAGAGCAATGTGCTCACTACAAAGGTGTCCTAGAAAAGACCTTAACATAGGAAGTGTTTTACAAGTAGCCTTGAGCTTTACCACCCACACTCCTGGGACACAGAGTGACAGCCTCATCATGTCAGAGTCGACTTGGGGAAGTGAGAAGTGATCATGGAAGTAAACCATGGAAATGATTTGAAACTGTACTTACTGGTCATTTTAAATTTCCAAACAAAGACATGGAAGTTGATACTGACGTTGTGAATTAGTATGCTCCCGCGTTTGGGATGCTGACATCCTCAGCCCTAAAATCCCACAGGCAAGCACGCTGGTTTTCTTCAAGGAGCATTTGCCAGCGTTTACTAAGGTCTGCTTTGAAACGGAGCTTGTCTGTTCATACTTTAGTAGAGCCAAGTGTAGGCTGATCTTGTTAACATAAGTTACATTTTGAAGATGTTGACAAGTTATTTCCATACAACTTGGGCCATCCTTTCACCAGCTCAAGACCACCTGTCGTCTTAATCCACTGAGTTAACTTTTTGTCTATTTTGCTTCCTTTCAGCTCCCTGGGGTTGAAGCATGTGAAAACTACACCTTTCGATATGGCCGAAATCCTCTCATGGAACTTCCTCTTGCCGTTAACCCCACAGGTTGTGCCCGTTCTGAGCCTAAAATGAGTGCCCATGTCAAGAGGTTTGTGTTAAGGTATTTTGTTTTAACTTCACATAGTACAGCCCAGGGTTTCTAGGCGTCTTAGTGGTTTTGTGCTTGATTTGTCTGCTGCTTACAAACCCTGTGTCCCTGGCTGTGTCTGTGCCCGACCACATCAGAGAATGCGCCGTGCGCTCTGCTAGGCGGCTTCTGTGCATGCTCCCGCCGTGCGCATTGGAACTGGCCGGGCTTTGGTGGGACTGGAGATGTCTTCAGTTCTCCTTTTCTTCTCTCCCGTTGCTACACCCGGCCTGCAGGCCTCACACCTTGAACAGCACCAGCACCTCCAAGTCCTTCCAGAGCACAGTCACCGGGGAGCTGAACGCCCCTTACAGCAAGCAGTTCGTTCATTCCAAGTCGTCGCAGTACCGGAGAATGAAGACCGAGTGGAAGTCCAGCGTGTATCTAGCCCGGTCTCGGATTCAGGTGGGAAAGACTTCTCTGGAAAGGAGAGCGGGTGGCATCTAGCATTCAGGAGAGAAGCGTCCAGTGTGTGGAAAGGGTTGCACATGGCTGTGGGAACGGGCATGTTTTCTAAGTCACAGCAGACGGTTGGTTGATAACACTAGCAAGCCCACACGCGGTCGCTGGACATGCACATTTCACTTCCCGAGTGGACAGACCGTGTTGGACTCCACACCTTTGCTCAAGGGAACAGGTAGCACTGGCCTCTGTGTACACATGCGTCTTTCAAGCACTTGTGAACAATCCAGTGAAAATAGTTGCGAAGTGTGCTCCTGTTCTGGAAACTACCTGTGGGATGTTGCACAGGTGAAGCCGTCTGGGGCTCAGCATGTAACTCCCTTCCCAAGCTGCAGACCTCACAGCCAGAGGCCGCGCAGCGCCTCCCCTCGGGTGTCCCAGGCTGAAATCACCAGGTTCTCTGATCTACTCTCAGGCTCTGCCGCCCTGACTTCACCCCCATCTCCCTGTCTGCACCTTTGCAGACCCGCCTGTCTCCTTCCAGCCAGCCCCACTCAGAAGCCATCGGGGTCCCTTCAAACGGAGTCTCCTCTGCAGGCCCTTGTCTGTGCTGTCAGGCTTGTTCCTTCCTGGGAGCTTCTTCCCTCTCTGAAAGATCTTATGATCTTTTCTTTATTCTTGACTAGAGGCCTGGTGTGCAAAGTTCGTGCACCGGTAGGGTCCCTAGGCCTGGCCGGCGATCGGGGCCGATTGGGGCCTTCCTTCTGGCTGCAGGCCGAGGCCTGCCTTCATTCCACGCCGCCCCCCTGGTGGTCAGCGCATGTCATAGCGAGCGATTGAACTCCCGGTCAAACTCCTGAGGGGACACTTAGCATATTAGCCTTTTATATAGAGAGATATTTGGGAAGTTAACAAAAATGTGCTGTGTTAGCGTCTTACTGATTCCACACTGATGAGCCCTTTCATCCTGGAGCAAGACGACCTTCTGTCTCAGGGATTTGTCACGTGCATTCTTTTCCAAGTTCCTACCTCCCGCACTCCTCTGTTTGCACCTCTGGGCACATACCTGCCCCCTGAGACCCGGGATCTCGGCTTGGACCCCAGACCAGCAGCAGCAGCCACGTGCTCTGGGGCCTTCAGCGCAGCCAGAGGGTCCCGTCTTGTATCTGCCCTTCTCACCCCTCTCTCTTGGTTTCCTTGCACTGAGACTTCTGCCAAGCTGCTAATTTTTTAAAATTAGCTAAGCGCCCTTTCTGCTCTTCTCTTTTATCTGGTATCTTGTTTTTACAATTTGAATGCAGTGTCTGCCTTCAGCTGTTGCCGCAAGAACAGAGCCTCTCCCAATCCTGGGACGAGAGCTCCCCTCGGCTCCCAGCAGCGGTGCCCTTCCCCTCTGCCTGACCAGCCACGTCCCATTTAAAGTGTTCCCGGCGGCTCAGCGCGCTCCACCATTCCTCTCACCATCACTGTAATGGTTTCGGAGCCACCTGCCTTCAGGCTGTCACCTCACACCCGAAGCGTTCTTGCCCTTCTCCATTCTGCCTCCCAGGTGCGGGGTGCTACTCCCTCTGCAGCCCAGCCTCACTGTGAGCATCTGGGAATGTGGGTGGGCTACACGCTTCGGCATTGTTCTCACGAATCCTTAGTCTCTAGACCAACGGAGGTGGCTCTGTCTCCTTCTCTTCAACGGCCGTGATGCTCCCTGTTGTTGATGAGCTTTGATTAATTAAACCGTCCACCTACTGACAGGCATTTATTTTCTTTATTTTTTTTTTAAAATATATTTTATTGATTTTTTACAGAGAGGAAGGGAGAGGGATAGAGAGTTAGAAACATCGATGAGAGAGAAACATCGATCAGCTGCCTCTTGCACACTCCCTACTGGGGATGTGCCCGCAACCAAGGTACATGCCCTTGACCGGAATCGAACCTGGGACCCTTCAGTCCGCAGGCTGACGCTCTAGCCACTGAGCCAAACTGGTTAGGGCAAGCATTTATTTTCTTAACACATTTTCCCAATGTAACCATCAGTCTCTTGTATCTCTTGTGTGTTGGTAGCTGTGATGGCTTGTTTCTTCCTGCATCCACTGGGACTGTTTTCCCATTTGTAGTAAATGTTACAGCTTATTTATTTATTTATTTATTTTGCCAGCCGGCTAAGTGTAGACTGGTATTGTTACTTTAATTATGAATGAGCAACTTTTTTTTTGAAGCTTTATTGTTGAAAGTATTACATAGGTCCTCCTTTTTCCCCCATTAATCTCTTCCTCCCGCTCCCTTCCTCCTCCCCACCCCCCAGGCCCTCCCACACCATTGTCTGTGTCCACGGGTTATGCATATATGATTGGTTGGTCTCTTCCCACCCTCCCTTGCTTTCCTTCTGAGGTTAAATAATCTATTCATGCTTCTGTAAATCTGGGTCTATATTTGATCATCAGTTTATTTGGTTCGTTAGATTCTACATATGAGTGAGATCATGTGATATTTATCTTTCTCTGGCTTATTTCGCTCAGCATAATACTCTCCAGGTCAATTATTGCTGTTGCAAATGGTAAGAGTTCTTTTTTTATTGCCGCATAGTATTCCATTGTGTGAATGTACCATAGTTTTTTTATCCACTCATCTGCTGATGGGCACTTAGGCTGTTTCCAAGTCTTAGCTGTTGTAAATTGCACTGCTGTGAACATAGGGTTGCTTCTATTCTTTCTGATGGTTTCTTAGGTTTCTTAGGATATATTCCTAAAAGTGGGATGACTGGGTCAAATGGGAGTTCCATTTTTAATAATTTGAAGAAAGTCCACACTGTTTTCCACAGTGGCTGTACCAGTCTGCATTCCCACCAGCAGTGCACAAGGGTTCCTTTTTCTCCACATCCTTGCCAGCACTTGTCATTGGTTGATTTGTTGATGGTAGCCATTCTGACAGGTGTGAGGTGATACCTCATTGTCATTTTAATTTGCATCTCTCAGATGATCAGTGACTTTGAGCATTTTTTCATTTGTCTCTTGGCCATTTGTATGCCCTCTTTGGAGAAGCGTCTATTTAGATCCTTTGCCCATTTTTTAATCGGGTTGTTGTCTTCCTTCTGTTAAGTTGTATGAGTCCCCCACATATTTTGGAGATTAACCCTTTATCAGATGTATCATTGGCAGATATGCTCTCCCATGCAGTGGGCTTTCTTGTTATTTATTATTATTATTATTTTAAAAATATTTTTACTGATTTCAGAGAGGAAGGGAGAGGGCTAGAGAGATAGAAACATCAATGATGAGAGAGAATCATCGATTGGCCTCCTGCACACTCCACAGTGGGGATCGAGCCTGCAACCTGGGCATGTGCCCCGACCGGGAATCAAACCGTGACCCACGCCAGCCAGGCTCTCTTGTTATTTTGATGGTGTTTTTTTTTGCTGTGCAGAAGCTTTTTATTTTCGAATGAGTGACTTTTCATGTTTGCCATAGGGATTTCCTCTCCTGTGAGTTGCATATTCATCTTCCGTCCATTGTTCGATTAGTAAGGACTCGCTTACTATTAGATATTTCCCTGCAGAACAACCTTTGCCCAACAGAACGTATGCTGTCTTTTTTTTTTTTCTTACAAAAGTTTTAATTTTTAGTCAAACACATAATTTTCTAGTCTTGGTTAAGACTATACTTTGTATAATATGTCGTCTGTTAGATTGTTTTTCTTTCAGAAGTTTAATTTTTTATGTTTTAGACAGTTTGATTTTCTTCCAATGAATAAGCAGTTGTTGGAGCACCATGTGGTCCAACTGTCCTGCTGTCCATGCTGCTTTGTGTCCTGTTTTGTGTCCCTCCTGAGTCATATCTGAAATTGAACAGATAAATCATACTCTTTTCCCCCAAGAAAGTAACTTCCTTCACAGGAGAACCTCTAGCATAGGCCTCTGTCCTGGGTGCTCCCGGGCGGCCCGAGGAGGACGGTGTGGGGAGTCCCCAGGCAGCGTGGAGTCTGCCTGCCTTCTCTGCTGGGAACACAGAAACTCATAATCCCCTACAGTTAGCACTATTTCTATGTCATTAAATTATATGTCTAGTCCCTTTAGAAATAGGGACAAGATAAACCTCAGAAGCCATTAGGCCTGTCTAGCTGGTGGGGTCTCAGCAAGTCCATGGAAGACGAGAAGCCTGATAGACAGTGTGGCCGGTCGGTCAGCAGGGCTGCTTTGTCAGGCCCTCAGGATTTAGCGTAAACAAGACACATAAGCAGGTGGTGATAGCGTAGCTTTAAGAGGTATGGTTATCTGTTCTTCATTCAAGTTGCAGATAGCACATAAATAGAAAAAATCACCTGAGTGCAGGCAACATCTTCAGCCTGGCTTTTGTATGAAAGGGAATGCAGAGCTGACCCAGGAAGAGAAGCATGTGTGAGATACACACACTCTCTCACACACTTTTTCCTGCAGGGGCTGGGCCTATATGCTGCTAGAGACATCGAGAAGCACACCATGGTCATTGAATACATTGGGACCATCATTCGAAATGAAGTAGCAAACAGAAAAGAGAAACTTTATGAGTCTCAGGTAAGTGTCACAGCCGCAAACAGTGGAGACGGGGCCAGAGCTGACGGTCGCGCTGGGTTCAGTTTTGAACAGAAGCCCTGTCTGGAGCTTGTGTTTTCCTCATCTCCCCATTAGTCTTCTCTTTCAGTCCCTGCTGTTGTTTGCAGAGATGTGTGTAGATGAATGAGCCTGGCTGGTTTTCCAGGCCTCCGCCACTTCGTTAATTTCCATTCCTAGCACGTGTCAGCTGACCGCTGCCGTCACATGGGTGGCGTGTGACCAGGGGCCTTTCAGGTCGCATCAGCTTAGGCCAGTGGTCGGCAACCTGCGGCTCGCGAGCCACATGCGGCTCTTTGGCCCCTTGAGTGTGGCTCTTCCACAAAATACCACGTGCGGGCGTGCATGTACAGTGCGATTGAAACTTTGTGGCCCATGCGCAGAAGTCGGTACTTTGTGGAAGAGCCACACTCAAGGGGCCAAAGAGCCGCATGTGGCTCGCGAGACGCAGTGTGGCGACCACTGGCTTAGGCTTCCTGGTGCGAGCAGGACGGAAGAGAGGACTTTTGAGCTGTTTCTCTTTCAGAACCGCGGCGTGTACATGTTCCGCATGGATAACGACCACGTGATCGATGCCACGCTCACCGGAGGGCCTGCGAGGTGAGACTCGGTCTGATCAAGGCCTTTCCTGTCAGTGGGCCCTGTCGTCATAGCCTTCCAGGGAGCAACGGTTTAGAGCAGATACGTTCCAGAAGTTTTATTTAAAATTATATTGGTTCTTGTTCAGTAGATGAGCAAATAGGAGTGTAATTAGGAAAAAGTTTTCCCTATGAGCTGCAAGTTTTTCAAGCTTCTTCTAGTTGATGTATAGTTTTCTGAAATGGTGGTTTGCAGATACATCAACCATTCATGTGCACCTAACTGTGTGGCTGAGGTGGTGACTTTTGAGAGAGGACACAAAATTATCATCAGCTCCAACCGGAGAATCCAGAAAGGAGAAGAGGTAAGCGTGTGGGAGGGAGCTTTGCTGTGTGCGGATCCTGGGGTGTGGTTTCCACCTCTATACAGGTAACTTGTCCCGTGGTTTCCCAGTTCTTTATGCTAGACCCAGCCTTTCAGGGTAGGTCTCGTTGCACCACCCTGTCGTCTTTGACTGTCCAACGTTCCACACAGCGGCATTGAGTACTTCCTGCCACCTCTCCTTGGTCCCTCCTTCATTCCCCCATCATTCGTGTGGCATCATTTCCTATGTCTGGGACTCCTCCTTCCCCCCTTACCCTGGTCACGGTTTGGCAGGATTCCTTTCTTTAACAATTAAAAGCCTGCAGAGCAAATCATGGCACCGTTGCCTCCTGTGGTCTCAGCCACGTGTGAGGCCACCACAGAGCTATAGGCAGCAGGGTTGGGGCACCCTCCACTCCAGGTCCTTGTATTCCCAGATATGAGGAGAACAAGCTTACAGGTTTTCACATCAACAGATTTTCACAACGTATAGTTGCTTTATTATCTGTTCTTCAGAATGCTAGGTGCCAACCTTGACATTTCTTTGGTCTCACAGGTGACTTAAGATTATTAGGTGTTTTTTTAAAAATATATTTTATTGATTTTTTTTTTTACAGAGAGGAGGGGAGAGGGATAGAGAGTTAGAAACATCGATGAGAGAGAAACATCGATCAGCTGCCTCCTGCACACTCCCTACCGGGGATGTGCCCGCAACCAAGGTACATGCCCTTGACCGGAATCGAACCTGGGACCCTTCAGTCCACAGGCCGACGCTCTATCCACTGAGACAAACCGGTTAGGGCAAGAGTATTAGTTTTGATTGCCTCATTTGTGTTTCCCGACTTTGTCGTTCACTAATGTGATCACGCATCACGGCAGCTCCAGAGCTGGAAGGCTCCCGCTGAGCGCCATGGGCCCCAGTAGGAGCCCTCCCGTTTGGGTGGGAGGGCCCTGGTGTCTTGTGGGTGTTGGAGCCCCCAGCCCTTTGTGAACAAAGCTATGGTATTTTGCTTGTGTTTTGGTCATCTTTTTGGAATTCCCTTTGTTAAATCAAGAACTGAACCAAAGCCTCTTTTGCACATCTTGTAACTCGATGAGGAACTAAGGAAGGGAGAAGTCCAGCATGGTGCCAGTGAGCGCTGGTTCCTCCCGGGTTGGGCAGTGTTGGGGTCCAGGGGGTTGTGCAGACTCCCAGCTGCCTTGACAACAGGCTTGGTCTGAGAAGTTAATAATTTGGTGACTCCTATAGAAAGACATCCTTGAAATACTAAGTAAGGAACAATGGGGGAGAAGGATGGTAGCTGACGAGGGCGATTCATCTGTGCCCAACTTGCAGTGCCCCATCGGCCAGTGAGGGGAGGAGGAGCCTGGAGCTCGGGGGCAGGGGACCCTGGCGCTCCGCCTGCAGGGCAGCGTGGTGAGCAGTTGTGAGATGCCCCTTCTCCCGCCAGCTGCCCTTCTCAGGTCTGGCTCAGCCTGAACATACTGCCTCCCGATTCCCTCGGTCCCTTTGGGATCCCAGGTAAACAGCCAGGCTTGTTTCTTTTATTGTTTGTTTTTGTTGTTAATCCTCACCCAAGGATATTTTTCCATTGAGAGAGAGAGAAACCTCAATGGGAGAGCGAGACATCCATTGGTTGCCTCCCAGGGTTGGGGATGGAGCCTGCAACAAAAGTACATGCCCTTGGCTGGAATTGAACCTGAGACCCTGCAGTCCGCGGGCTCTACCACTGAGCCACACTGGCGAGGGCCTGGCTTGTTTACTTCTTCAAGAGGTTCCCCCATCACCCCTCCCAGGCCCCACAGAACCTCAACAAGGCGGGTCTTCCTGTGGCTTGTTGTTTGCGAGCCCTGGGCAAATGGAGGGAGGGGCCCTTTCTCCTTCCTTCCCAGCCCCTCTGACTCGTGTCTTTGCCGTGGGCAGCTGTGCTACGACTATAAGTTTGACTTCGAAGACGACCAGCACAAGATCCCCTGTCACTGTGGAGCTGTGAACTGCCGGAAGTGGATGAACTGAATGCATTCCTTGCGCTTGTCCCTAGGAAGAAGCGATTCAACACACCGTTTGGATTTGGCAGCAGAGAGATATTTTTATTTTCTGTTTATGACTGAAATCTAGCTTCTGGGAGTCTGATTTCCTCAGCCCTTCCCAGGGAAGGCGGACTTGGCAACGCTCCTCCAGTGGCTGAGGTTACAGAATTACAGATGGTCCAGCACTTTTTTCTTTTTCTTTCCTTCTTTTTTCTTCTTGTGGGTGGGTGTTGTTTGTTTTGTTGTTTTAGTCTCACTAAGGAGAAACTTTTACTGGGGCACAGAGCCGATGGCTGCCCTGCCCCAGGGCAAGGGCCTTCCTATGAATGTAAGACTGAAATCACCAGCGAAGGGACATGTCCAAAGTGCTGGCCACGGCCTTATTGAAAAAGGGGCAGGCCCTCTAATTTAAAGTTTTTTAAATAAAGTAGACACCACTGAACAAGGAATGTACTGAAATGACTTCCTTAGGGATAGAGCTAAGGGATAATAACTTGCACTAAAATACATTTAAATACTTGATTCCATGAGTCAGTTTATTGTAGTTTTTGATTTCTGTAAAATAAGAGAAACTTTTTGTATTTATTATTGAATAAGTGAATGAAGCTATTTTTAAATAAAAGTTAGAAGAAAGCCAAGCTGCTGCTGTTACCTGCAGAACTAACAGACCCTGTTACTTTGTACAAATATGTAAATATTTTGAGAAAAAAATACAGTATAAAAATAGTTATTGACCAAATGCTACCAGGCTCTGCAGCAGCTCGGGTGCTTATAAAATGTTCATAGGGATGTTACAATATAATTTTGTGTTATAAATATGCCATTATAATTATGTAATAACCAAAATTTCAACCTAGAGTGTTTGGAGTTTTTTGGAAACCACGGTCAATTAGTACTTAATGTTTTATACACCTTCTGATAGAACAGAGTGTATGCCATGACTACAACTTTTATAGCTGTTTTGGTAATTTAAACTAAATTTTTCATATTATATTGTTGCATCCCTACTTCTTCAGTCAGGTTTTTTTGTGCTTACAATTTGTGATAACTGTGAATAACTGCTTAAAAAGACACCCACATAGAGGCTGACTTTTCTTCAGCAAAAGTAGTTTTGATTAGAACTCTGTTTCAAGCCACAAAGAATCATTTAAACGTACTAGGATCATGTAGCAGGAACTCTGATCTAACTCTAGCCTTCTATTTAACACAAAAATTTGAAAAAGGAAAAAAAAAAAAAGGAGATGTGATCATGGGCGGCAGGACTCCGGCAAAGGGTTTGGAAGATGTGATTATAAATGTGTTTGTATGATCTGTTTGTTTACATTTCTTTAATAAAAACACTGTTTTGTGTTTGCTCGTAGGAATTTAATCAGCATTTTGAACCGGGTTAGCTTTTTATTTTGTACTTAAAATTCTGGTACTGACACTTCACAGGCTGAGCATAAAATGAAGTTTTGTGTGCACAATTCCAGTGGACTGTAAGCTGTTGGTATATTCAGTGATGCAGTTCTGAACTTGTAATGTATATGGCATGATGTATTTTTATCTTACAGAATAAATCAATTGTATATATTTTTCTCTTGATAAATAGCTGTATGAAATTTGTTTCTTGAATATTTTTCTTCTCTTGTACAATATTCTGACATCCTACCAGTATTTGTCCTACCGGTTTTTGTTTTGTTTTTGGTTCTGTATAATAGTATCTAATGTTGGAAAAATTGAGTTTTTTGAAGTATACAGAGTGTTATGGGTTTTGGAATTTGTGGACACAGATTTAGAAGATCACCATTTACAAATAAAATATTTTACATCTCTAAAAACCACCTGAGTCTCTGTTAACCCCTCTCCTGTTCTGGCTTGAGCTCTGAAATTGATGCTTGCTTGAAATTCACCGATGGTCTGATCCACATGTCAGAATTACCGCCATGTTGACATAATCAACTCAGTTCTCAAAGTTTAGACACAAGTTCTTAACTCATTGCAAATAGAGACTGTCTTCCTTGCAGTTGAATAAAGGGAACTTCAGTTTCGCTTTAGTTTATCTAGGCCTAATTAAAAATATTCATGGTGCCTTACTCCCCGGTATGAAGTCCTTTTTTTCCTAAGATTTTTAATTGACTTAGAAGGGGGAGAGAGAAACATCGATGTGAGAAACATGGATCAGCTGCCTCCTGCATGCCCCACACTGGGGACTGAGCCTGCAACTCGAGCATGTGCCCTGACTAGGAATCAAACCGCAACCTTGAGATCTGCAGGACAACACTCCAACCACTGAGCCAAACTGGCCAGAGCTAGTCTATTTTTGTTTAACTGTTCAATTGCTCTCCTAGATTTATTCTATGTGGTAGATGCTTTATTTCTATAATACTGAATGTATTTAACACTTAAGGAGGTTACTAAGAATTAAAATTGCTCAGAATCCCCCCCAAAGGATTTTTTTTTTTACTTAGTAGAGAGGTTTATCACAATTTGTGAAGAAACCTGAAGCCTTTTATGTATTTTTTCTGCCTCAAGTAAAATTCTATGTGCAATGTGAAATGTTTTAATTTTTTTTTTACATTTTCAAATAGTTGATATATGCAATATTAGTTTCACATGCATAGCATAGTGATCATATATTACAATGATCATCCTGATATGTCTAGTTCCAGTCAGACCATTCATAGTTATTGCAACATTAATGACTATTTTTGCTATGCTGTAATTTGTACTCCCGTGACTGTTTTTATAGCTGGCAATGTGTACTTCTTAATCCCTTCACCTTTTCATCCACCCTCCAAACCCCCCTGCCATCTGGCAACCATCAGTTTGTGCTTTGTGTCTATGAGTTTGTTTTTGTTCGCTTACTTTGTTTTTTAGATTCCATGTATAAGTGACATCATATGGAATTTGCCTTTCTATGTTTGACTTATCTCATTTAGCATATTACCTTCTAGGTCCATCCAGGTCGTCAAAAATGCTAAGATTTAAATCCTTTTTATGGCCAAGTAATTTTCCATTGTACATATGTACCACATCTTTTTTATCCAATTGTCTACTGATAGACACTTGTGCTGTTTCCATATCTTGGCTATTATAAGTATCAACACAATGAACAAAGGGGTGCATGTATTTTTTTGAATTAGTGTTTTGGATTTCTTCAGATAAATACCCAGAAGTCAAATTGCTGGGTCATAGAGCAGTTCTCTATTTTGAGAAACCTCCACACCGTTCTCCAGTGGCTGCGCCAGTTTGCAGTCCCACCAGCAGTGCACGAGGATCCCTTTTTCCACTTCCTCACAAGTACTTGCTGTTTGTTGATTTATCGATGACATTCTGACAGGTCTGGGGTGATATCTCAATGTGGTTTTAATTTTCGTTTCCCTGATGATTAGTGATACTGAGCATCTTTTCATTTCTGTTGTCCATCTGTTTGCCCTCTTGGGAGAAATGTCTTTTCAATTCCTTTGTCCATTTAAAAATATTTATTTTATTGATTTCAAAGAGGAAGGGAGAGAGAGAAATATCAATGATGAGGATCACTGATCCCCACTGGGGATCAAGCCTACAACTCAGGCATGTGCCCCAACCTGGAATCGAATCGTGACTGCCCGGTTCAGAGGTAGATGTTCAACCACTGAACCACACTGGCTGGGTTGCCTTTTTTCTTTATTAAGGTATTACATGTGTTCTTATTCCCCTATTGCCCCCCAACCCCACCCCTTGCTCATGCCCTCACTCCCCTGTGTCCATTGTTTATGCTCATATGCATGCATACAAGTCCTTTGGTTGATCTCTCCCCCTTACTCCCACCCTCCCCTGCCTTCCCTCTGAGGTTTAACAGTCTGATCAATGCTTCTCTGTCTCTGGATCTGTTTTGTTCATCAGTTTATGTTGTTTATTACATTCCACAAATGAGTGATATCATGTGATATTTATCTTTCTCTGACTGGCTTATTTCACTTAGCATAATGCTCTCCAGGTCCATCCATGCTGTTGCAAATGGTAGAAGAGCCTTCCTTCTTACAGCAGTGTAGTATTCCATTGTGTACCACAGTTTTTTAATCCACTCATCTGCTGATGGGCACTTAGGCTGTTTCCAAATCTTAGCTATTGTAAATTGTGCTGCTATGAACATAGGAGTGCATATATCCTTTCTGATTGGTGTTTCTAGTTTCTTGGGATATATTGGTTTTTTGAGTTGCGTGAGTTGGTAATCGTTTTATTCTAAAAACTTTTTGGTGGAATCTTTAGGGTTCTCTACAGTATGTCATCTGCAGATATTGACAGTTTTACTTCCTCCTCTCCAATTTGGATGCCCTTTATTTCTTTTTCTTGTCTGATTGCAATGGCTACGATTTTCAATACCATCTATCCTATATAATAAAAGGCTAATATGCAAATTGCCCTCTTGGGAGTTCGACCCCTTGCTATGATGTGTGCTGACCAACAGGGGGCAGCACGGAACGAAGGAAGGCCCCTATCAGCCCTGATTGCCAGCCAGGCCTCCCTGCATGAATTTCGTGCACTGGGCCTCTATTATATTTAAAAGCCTAAGTGACCATTAAGACCAGGCAACTGGCTGGTAGCTATGACATGCACTGACCACCAGGGAGCAGCTCACTCCCACAGCCAACTTCCCGCAGTCCCTTCCCCCAGTCGGCCTGCCCCAATAGGCCCCGATCACCGGCCAGGCTGAGGGATCACACCTGTGCACGAATTCGTGCACCGGGCCTCTACTGTTAAATAAAAGTGGTGAAAGTGGACAACCTTGTCTTGTTCCTAAGAAAAGGAATTCAGCTTTTCACTGTTGGGTATGTTAGCTATGGGTTTGTCATATGGCCTTCATTATGTTGAGGCATGTTTCCACTATTCCCAATTTGTTGAGAGTTTTTATTATTAATGAATGCTAGATTTTGTCAAATGCTTTTTCTGTGTTGATGAGTATATGATTTTTATGCTTCATTCTGTTTATGTGGTGAATCACATTAGTTGATTGGCAGAAACTGAACTAATCTTGCATCCTAGGAATAAACCCCACATGATCTGCAATTGGTTGCTGCCGGTACTGGGCTTGGGCTGCTTAACAAGAGGTCTAGGTCACTGAGGCCAGCTGCTACCTGTTAGAGTTTGTGATCTCTGAGACTTTAGGAAAGCAGGCAGAGGCTGCCACTTGTGTGGAAAAGTTGCTGGAAGAGGTTCTGGCTGAGTGGTGAGTTGGGCGGGGCAGGGTATCGAGTGGTGTTAGCCAGGTTGATGGAGACTCAGGCTTGGTGCCCACCTGTGCCCAGCCGGTGGAATGGGAGGGAAGCTCCACAAGGGAGCAATGGCACTGGCCAGCCCTGATTGCTGCCCCTCCAGCCCTTGCCCTTGCCCTTAAGTTAGTCAACTTATTTCCTCCCCACATGTCCCTGACACTTGGAGCTGCTGCCCAAAGTGAAGAGCGAGTGAGTCTGTGCATAGCCCCCTTAAGACCTGCAGCACCTAGGTCTCTAGCCACCCACTGTCTTTCTGGGACAGTCTTTGCTGCTTTTCACAGCCAGATGTTATTGGGGCCTTCCTTCCCAGCACTGGAATGCTGGGCTGGGACCCATCGCTCCGCAGCTGAGATATCCCTCCTGATATTTAACCACCACACATGGGTGTGGGGTCTGCCTGTTCTACATCTTAGCCCCTCTACCGTTGTTGATGTGGCTTCTTTATATCCTTAGTTATCGGACTTCTGTTCAGCTAGTCTTCAGGTGGTTTTCAATAATGGTTCAGTGATTTAGTTGTAATTTCGATGTGACCCTGGGAGGCGAGCACAGCGCCACCATCTTGATTTCTACAGTAGACTTTTAGCTTGTGCTTCATGAATACCCGAAAGTAACAAGCCTTCGTATTGTGTGGTTTTATAAAAAGTCTCAAAGCAAATATCGTCTGACAAATTTTTTTGAAACTATTCTAAGACATTTGAAATTGCCAGTTTCACAGTGTGCAGGTTTTAAGCTGTCGTCACTGTAGTCTTTTATTCTTCAGCCTCAGACTTGGTCTTGAACAATGAGACACGTAAGGAAGGAAACGTCTGTGAGCCATCGCGGAGCCTGGGATCTGCTGTCTGCGAGTGGATGCCAACTCGTTCCATACCAAGGATGGAAGCTCATTCTAGCCATCAGGTCTACGAATCGGAGCACCCTGTCACGGAGAGAGGAAGCATGGAATGCAGGCGAGTATCAGGGGTAGATGGTTCTTTGCAGGGCCACCTGGTGCCTCTACCCCTGCAGTGGATCCCAGAGGTAAACGGACGAGTAGCAAGCCTGTCCCTCCCACCTCAGACATCAGAGTGGTTGCGTTTATTCTTTGACCACGTACTCCACATGTTTCTTAAATGCCTGAAAGGCTCCAGGGAGTGACAAATGAGACAGCTGTGGCCCCTGGTTTCACTGAGTTCGTACTCTGGTGGAGACGACAGACAAAAGCAGGAAATTTTTAAGACAGAATCTGGTGAGCTGGGCAGCAGGAGAGGCTCCCTGAGGTGATCCTGAAGCTGAGCCCTGTGGCATGGACACAGCCAGCGCAGGGACGAAGGCAAGGTCTTCCCAGCACGTGCAAGAGGCTGGGGTTTGAGGACTGGAGTCAAGTGAGGCTGGAACACAGTGGCAGGAGGAGAGGAGATGAGAGAAAAGCAAGGGCCACGTCACAGGGATTCCGGACGTCTAAGGCAGCGGGAAGCCTGTAGGCGCCGATGGCTCGGTCCCTGGCGGAAGCAGAGTGAGGGGCCATGGAGAGTTCGGCAGCTGAGCTGCTCTGTCAATCGACGCTCCATCAACTCTTCCCAATTACAACCTCCTCGCCCTCCTGCTTGCCTCATCTGTTTAATCCAAGAATAGTGATCTGAAATACAACTTCTAACGCTCCCCTCTTCCAGGAAGCCCAGGCGTGCAGTCACGAAGCGAGAACATTTAGCCTCAGACACCACCACCCTAAAACAAATCCCCGTGTTCAGCTTGGCAAAGGCCCAGAAGCCACACGGAGCCTGCGAGGAGCAGGCGCACTCCCAGCACCACGAGAAGAGCAAGCCACAGGCCCCTGCACCGAGGACACGCTCCTTGTCGCTGCGATGAAGGCAGTGGCAGCCCCGGCCCCTGGCAGCTGCGCAGGCAGTGCAGGCAGTCTCCCCGGGGTCTGTTCCCTTCCGTCCTGTCCCGGGCCCTCGGGGGAGGGCTGCGCAGTCTGTGAGCAGAGGAGACCTCGCCTTCCATTTCAGTGTTGCCGACACTTTGCAAGGGGACCATCAACACTCCCCACAGGTTCCCAACACAGGAGCCATCATCGAGCAAAGCTGATGGTTCTTAGCCACCTGCCTAAGGGAACGGTAATTATTAAGCAACAAAGCAAGATGGTTCCCGTCCAGATGGGAGGGGCCCGACATGGCTCCTGCTCGTGGATGACGGACGAGCACGAGGCCCCGGGACCTCAGCCTGGCGCTGGCGCTGCTGCTGGAGACACACGGCACGGTGATCAGCACAGTCCTCACCTGTGGTTCCAGAAGGTTTCTTACAACTTCCTTAATCTTCTGAAATGGAACCCACCTGCTACTTGGTCGGAAGACAGAAGAGCTCCTCCTCCCCTCCACCCTCCCCCCCCCCCC
>NW_005370385.1:792461-793235 GCF_000412655.1 Myotis brandtii
CCTCGTCAGGTTGCCCTCAGGCAGACACAGCAGCTCTGCAGGCCAGACGGCTGCTCGGAGAAGATGCCCCCCGCAGCTCCACTGCGGCCACCGCTCCGGCCGGCTGCCCCAACTGGTTGAGGTGTTCTCCCTGCCTGCAGATTTGGGTCTCATGTCAGAAGATGCTTTCTGGGGCTCCAGAAGTTATTTCCACCCAGTTCCTATTCCAACCACTGGGCCAAGAAAGCACGTCGCTTCTTGGCTTCTAGACAAGTCCAAGCTCTCACCCTCCTGCCTCCTCCTGCTCCCACCGCCCCACCCTCAGCTCTCCTCGCTGACCTCGTCCAATGCAGTCAGTATGGGGACAGCTTTCCAAATAGCTCCCTTCTTAGCTCCAAACCCAGGTACAACCAGAGCCTGCTTGGTATTACTGCTTAGCTCGGTGGTTCTCAGCCTTCTGGCCCTTTAAATACAGTTCCTCATGTTGTGACCCAACCATAAAATTATTTTCATTGCTACTTCATAACTGTAACGTTGCTACTGTTATGAATCGTAATGCAAATATCTGATATGCAGGATGGTCTTAGGCGACCCCTGTGAAAGGGTCGTTCAACCGCCAAAGGGGTCGTGACCCACAGGTTGAGAACCGCTGGCTTAGCTGCTCATCCTATCTAATAAAAGAGAAACATGGTAATTAGCCGTACCTCCGCTACCCTTCCCATTGGCTAATCAGGGCGATATGCAAATTAACTGCCAGCCAAGATGGCGGCCGGCAGCCAGGCAGCTTGAAGCGAA
>NW_005370385.1:793695-794435 GCF_000412655.1 Myotis brandtii
CCCCCTCCCCCCCGAGTGCACAAATTTTTGTGCACCGGGCCTCTAGTCCTATCTAATAAAAGAGCAATATGCAAATTAACCATCATTTTGCGATAAACATGGTGGCGCCCACAGCCAATAAGGAGGGAATATGTAAATTGACACAACAAAGATGACAGAGCCACGGAGCTGGCGGGAGAGCAGGCAGGAAGGCTTGGCTTCCCGGGTCACCCCGGCAACCAAGGAATGGGGCTAGGGGCAATCAGACCAGGAGGAGAGGACAGTTGGGGGTGATCAGGTGGTGGGTGAAGTTGGGGACGAGCAGACCGGCGGGGGAAGCCAGTTGGGGGCAAGCAGGCCAGCAGTGGGGGGCAATTGGGTGTGATCAGGCCAGCAGGAGGGGCAGTTTGGGGTGAACAGGATGGCAAGCAGAGTGATTAGGGGTGATCAGGAAGGCAGGCAGGTGAGCGGTTAGGGGTCAGTGGTCCCAGATTGCGAGAGGGATGTCTGACTGCTGGTTTAGGCCCGATCCCACAGGAGTCCCAGATTGGACAGGGTGCAGGCTGGGATGAGGGACACCCCCCCCCCGCCACCTCCGTGCACGAATTTCATGCACTGGGCCACTAGTGTTACTATAAAAGCTCAAACTTGACTCAATCTTTATTTTCTTCCCCAAAATTACTCCACTAGTATTTCCTGTCAGAGGCAGCTCTTCCCACCCAGGTGCCCCACCCAGAAGCCCCAGGCTAAGGCTTCCACTC
>NW_005370385.1:794516-798510 GCF_000412655.1 Myotis brandtii
GCCCCCCGCCCTCCTGAGCTCCCTCTCGCAGCCCTGCCCCAAACTCCTTCCCCTGACATGCAGGGCTCCTGGTTGCTGCCTGACCTGGACAAGCTGCTCGGACTGGGTGCTTCTAGAGTCTGTGCGTTCTCCTCCCTCCCCTTCTGGCTCAGAGGCAGGGCCCACAGCCATGTGCCTTCTGCTTCCTAACGGGGCCCCTGACAGAGGAAGGCAATTTTTGAAATAAATTACTACTTTTGACATTGGAAATGAATACAGTACTTATGTAAAACTTCGACAATGTTTTATGATTAAACTATACATTTTTATCCTTAAAAAACAAGAGCAGGGAGGGAAACAATTTTTTCTTATGAATATGCTGTGATCAATATTTTCGGGTGTGTGCCTTAAGTGTATCAGCAATTTACTGGTATTTTATTTTTATTTTTTAAATATATTTTATTGATTTTTTTACAGAGAGGAAGGGACAGAGATAGAGTTAGAAACATCGAAGAGAAACATCGATCAGCTGCCTCCTGCACACCCCCTACTGGGGATGTATCCACAACCAAGGTACATGCCCTTGACCAGAATCGAACCTGGGACCCTTCAGTCCGCAGGCTGATGCTCTATCCACCGAGCCAAACTGGCTAGGGCTTTACTGGTCTTTTAAATCGACTTTATTTGAAGTTACTTTTAGATTTACAGAAAGGTTGCAAAGATAATAGTCTGCCCCCCCCCCCCCCCCCCCCCCCACTGGTACATTTGTACATTTGTCAGAACAAAGACATTATGTAGAGACCTGGCTCCGCTTTCATCAGCTTTTTTGTGCCCTTTTTCTGTCCCAGGATCCGATCCAGGACCCCACAGGGTCATCCCGTCAGCCTAGGCTCCTCTGGCCTGTGACAGGGATTCAGGTTCGTCTCATTTCTCATGACCTTGATAGTTCTGGCAGTTTCCTTCCTCATGTCCAGGCTTCCCTTTAAAATGTTTAGCACATTGAACATATTTATAATAGCTGCTTTTAATATTGTTGTTTGCTAATTCTTTCACTTCTGGGCCTGTTTAATTGATCATCTCCTTGTAACAGGTCACACTGGATCCAGAATCTGTGCCTTCGTGTTGAGCACTGGATGGTGTTGTTCTCCGTTACAGAGTG
The DNA here is from genome assembly GCF_000412655.1 of Myotis brandtii. Taxonomy (NCBI): domain Eukaryota; kingdom Metazoa; phylum Chordata; class Mammalia; order Chiroptera; family Vespertilionidae; genus Myotis; species Myotis brandtii. The sequence continues at coordinate 795,655 of NW_005370385.1, forward strand.
TTACATTTTGCCCTGGCTGGTGTGGCTTAGTGTTCAGAGCGTCAGCCCACGCAACGAAGGGTCTTGGGTTCAATCCAGTCAGGGGCACGTACCTGGGTTGCAAGTTCATCCCAGTCCAGTCAGAGCTTGTGCGACAAAGCAACCAATCGATGTGTGTCTCTCACATTGATGTTTTTCTCTTCCTCCCTCCTTCCCTTCCACTCTCTCTAAAAGGCAATGGAAAAAATATCCTTGGGTGTGGACTTAAAAAAAAAAGAGATTTTATTCTGGTGGCAGTTAAGTTACTGGAGAATAGGTCCGCCTTTTGAATCTTGCCTTTATTATTTTATTTATTTATTTTTAAACATATTTCTTTATTGATTTCAGAGAGAAAGGGAGAGGGAGAGAGAGAGAAACATCAATGATGAGAATCATTGATTGGCTGCCTCCAGCAGGTCCCCCACTGGAGATCAAGCCCGCAACCCAGGCATGTGCCCTTGGCCGGAATTGAACCTGGGACCCTTTAGTCCACTGGTCAACGCTCTATCCACTGAGCCAAACCAGCCAGGGCTATTTTTTTATATATATATTTTTTATTGCTGATAGTATTACAGATCTCTCCCATTATCTCCCCATTGCACGCCCCCCCCCCCCCCCCCCCAACCCCCCCCCCCCCCCCCAACCACCCAGGTGAGGCCCTTCGGGGGCAGCTTCCTGATGCCCTGGGTCTTCAGTGCCTCCACTTGGCTGGTGAGAGCTGAAATGTGACCTCGGGAAGGGGTTCCGTTTAGAGCTTCCCAGGACTTCTTTCCTTGGAGCTCGTTCTTGGCCCGCCTTGCAGAGCCACATGTCGCCTGTGGGCAGCATGATGCACACATTTCCAGACCTTCCTCTGCGAGCTCCCTCTCCTCCACGCCGGGCTGCCAATTCTAGCCACTGTGCCTCCCTGAACTGTTCTGTATCAATTAGCAAGATCACCATCCTCTTTTTTGGTTTCCCCTCCATGACTAGTACTTATTCACGAGTTAAGAAATCTCTGCCTAATCTTGGTCAGGGAACTGTTCAGCCGTCTCAGAAACGGATGTCAGCACTTGTTCGCTGGGGCTGGGGCAGCAGCAGGCAGAGGTAGGGGACGTGTCCATGTTCACAGTGTGCATCTCCTTCGGCTGTGCTGTGGACATGTTGTTAAAGACTTCAGTGCAAACTCGCCTCCTTGCTGATATTTCAACAATATAAATCGTACAAATTCTTGTAGCTGCATTATACTTTCTGTATTCTGAAGCTTTCTGTCTCGTTTTTAATTGAACATTAAGGGAATGCAGTATTTTATTTATGCATCTATTGGTTAATCCTCATCCAAGGATATTTTTCCATTGATTTTTAGGGAGAGTGAAAGAGGGCAAGACAGAAACATCGATGTGAGAGAAACACATCGATTGGTTGCACAAGCCCCAACCAGGGCCGGGGAGGAGCCTGCAACTGAGCTACAATGCCCTTTATCAGAATCGAACCCAGGACCCTTTGGTCTGCAGGTAGATGCCCTATCCACTAAGCCAAACCGGCTAGGGCGGGGATGCAGTATTTCAATTCTAACTCTACCAATAGCTTTATCTAGACGCCTGTTGGCTATTTTTGTCCTTTTATGAAATGTTTGTTGCTAAGAAAGACAGGATTACATTTTCTTCTTCCAGACTGAGTTGGTGCAATGTCCCAGGTGTACTGGTTAATAATACAGATTTTTTTCCAAGAGATGGAGTTACACATATGTTGATATACTGGCATTCTTGGTTATCAAAATACTCCTACAGCTTTGGGACTTTGTAATGGCAAATATTCATCATGTGTGAAAAAGCATGATGCATAACTCACACAACCGTGAGTACATACAAGTGGAAGCGTAGTTGTGTAGATACATAGGGGACCTAGAAGGACAGGTCAGACTGGAAACTACTTGTAGTTATGGATGACTTTGTTCTTTCCTTTTTATGTTTCTGTTTGCTCTTGTGGGGACACACTAACTTTTAAAAAATAAATATTATCTTTAAAACCTAAAAAAAAAGAAAAGGAATTGTTGCCAACCCTAAAGACAGGAAGGTGCACTTCACTTTATAGTTTCAGTTTGAAGTAATTTCTGCATGTGATACAACTTTTCATGTTTTGTCCCAGGAAGGCAAATGGAGGTGTCCTTCTCCCAGTGCCATTGGTTATTTGGTTTTCCTTCCCCAGTGTTGGCTCCTTTACTGTAGTTGGTTGCCCATGTGCATTGGGTTGTTTCTGTTCCACAAATATATTCATTATTGATAAGCCATTATCAGTCAGTTTGGAATTTGTGCAAGTCCTCCTACTTTATTCTTTTCAAAATTACTTTGGCCACTTAGTTGTATGCATTTCCATAGGATGTTAATCCTCACCCTAGGGCAGGGGTTGGCAACCCCTGGCACCCGTGCCAAACATGGCACGCCAGTAACCTTTGCTGGCACGTGAAACCCTCTCTTATAATCTTCCATTTACAATTTTTGTGAACATTTGAATGACTTAAATGTTAAATTACAAGGAACTGGCAAGACACTTGATGTTATGTTTGGTTACATAAAGGCTTTTGAAAAGAAACTGGAAGTCTTTAAGAGGGATGTGGATGGTGAGAGATTTAGATATTTTCCAAACCTCAAGTGGCACATCAAAGACCTCCCAAAAGATGACAGAACAGACTGTCAAAGCCTTCAAAAGCTGTTTTTAAACATCCTCGAGTCAACTATTGAGTTCTTCTCAAGATTTGCGAAATTCAGAGAACTGGAAGAGACAGCAAAATTCATGAGGTTTCCAGACGGCATGAAACTGGAGGAACTAAACTTACAAATGTTTTCATGGATAGACATG
>NW_005370385.1:798959-802992 GCF_000412655.1 Myotis brandtii
AATGAATTTTATTATTTCTTCAAGGTTCTTCACATACGTACACCTTAAGAGATATCAAGTAGGGGTGTAACATTCTCAAAAAATTAGGGTTGGCACGCAGAAGAATTCTGAGTCAGAGATTTTGCTGGTTTTGGCACGCACTCACAAAAAGGTTGCCCACCCCTGCCCTAGGGCATTCTTCCATTGATTTTGAGAGAGTAGATGGGAGGGGGAGAGACACAAAGAGAGAAACCTCAATGTGAGATGTGAGAGACAAGCTTGGTTGCCTCCAGCACATAGTCAGCTGGGATCTAGCCTGCAACGGAGGTACATGCCCTTGACCAGAATGGTGATCCTTCAGTTCATGAGCCGGCACTCTACCCACTGAGCCCAAAGGCTAGGGCTAAATTTGAAAATTAGATGGAGGGCAGCATTCAATTTGTAGATCAAATTGTGAAGAATTAATGTCCTAAAAATATGAGTTTCTTAATCTGTGAATATAGCTTTCCATTTATTTAGGTTGTCTTTATTTTCTCTCAGCAATGTTTTATACCTTTCACTGTTCATATTTTTAATGCTACTGTATCCTGCAATTACCATTATTTTTCATTTTGAACTGTGTGTTGCTACTATATCAAAATACAATTTTTATAAATTGACCCTTTATTTTGATCCTGATAAATTTCCTTGCTTTCTTTTGCAAGATCATAAGCCTTTTCTCCGGTATTACTGTCACAAACTACTGATCGATTTTGTAATGTTAAAGCAGCTTTGGTGTATTGCTTTTAAAATTTCTCACAATGTCAAAATTTCTCAGAAGTTTTCCAGAAGAGGCTATGTATTATTGGTATAGTCTTTCCCTCCAGTGTTTGATAGAACTCATCAGTGAAGCCATTTGTGCCTAGAGTTTTCTACATGGGAAGGTTTTTAAACTACAAATTCCATTTGTTTCATAGCTATCGACTATTTAGGTATCTATTTCTTCAGAGAAGTTGGGTAATTTATTTCTTTCAAGATATTTGTCCATTTCATTTCATTTATTGACATAAAGTTGGTCGGAATAATCCCTTATCCTTTTTTAAAGCAGTTTTAGTTCACAGCAAAACTGAATGTATAGAACACACGCACAGCCCCTCCCCCTCACCAACACCCTGCATCTGTAGTACCCTGCTACCAATGATGAGCTTTTGTTGACACATCATTATCATCCAAAGTCCAGTTACACTAGACTCTGCTTTTGGGTTTGTATTTCTATGCATGTTGACTAACGTATATCATACACTGCCGGAAGCTGGACCACCCTTGCTGCTTGACACAGTTGCTGCGGGGAAGAAACATCTGCACAGCTTATGATTCAAGGGTGTATATGGCCTACTGTTCTTAATATGTTTTCTCCCCTTCTTAGCCCTATGTGTTTTAACCAAGGTCACCTCTCCCAGAAAGGTTGTTTCCCCAGGTGGGGATTTTTATCAGTAAAACCCCTTAACTAAGCTTTAACTACGAACAATCACGCTTAAGCTACATAATCTTTACTCCCTGGAATGGAGATAACAAATGCCCCAACCTTTGGGAAAGAATGGATAGGATTAAGATCAACTGGTATAAATACAGATGTAGCAGCAAAAATAAACACAGAACCTGGCTGGAGATCCTGGCTAGAACCTGGCTAGACTGCTGATCAACTGAACACTGTCTCCGTGTCATTCCTTCTTCGCTGGATCCGTCCACACCTTTGGGAACCCCTGGACCTGCTGGGGTTGGACCCCAACAATTGGCACCCAACGTGGGGCACGAACCCATGACCCTGAGATTAAGAGTCTCATGCTCTACCGTTGATAGCTGTTTACTACTTGGAATCAGGGAAGTGCCCGGAGTCCTGCCGCTGCCATGAACATGTCGGTCCCCAGCGCACTCATGAAACAGCCGCCCATTCAGTCCACGGCTGGGGCTGTCCCGGTCCGCAATGAGAAAGGTGAGATTTCGATGGAGAAAGTGAAGGTGAAATGTTATGTGTCGGGAAAGAGGCCAGACTATGCCCCTATGGAGTCCTCAGATGAGGAGGATGAAGAATTTCAGTTCATTAAGAAAGCCAAAGAACAAGAAGCAGAGCCTGAGGAACAGGAGGAGGATTCATCTAGCGACCCCCGACTACGGAGTTTGCAGAACCGTATTAGTGAAGATGTAGAAGAGAGATTGGCTCGACATCGGAAAATAGTGGAACCTGAAGTGGTAGGAAAAGTGACTCAGAAGTAGAAGGAGATGCTTGGCGCATGGAGCGAGAAGATAGCAGTGAGGAAGAGGAGGAAGAAATTGATGATGAGGAAATAGAGCGGCGCCGTGGCATGATGCGTCAACGAGCACAGGAGAGAAAAAATGAAGAGATGGAAGTCATGGAAGTGGAAGATGAGGGACGTTCTGGGGAGGAGTCGGAATCAGAGTCTGAGTATGAAGAGTACACAGACAGTGAAGAGGAGATGGAGCCTCGCCTTAAGCCAGTCTTCATTCGAAAGAAGGACCGAGTAACAGTTAAAGAACGTGAGGCTGAAGCATTGAAACAGAAGGAGCTGGAGCAGGAGGCTAAACGCATGGCTGTGGAGAGGCGCAAGTATACACTCAAGATTGTAGAAGAGGAGACCAAGAAAGAGCTGGAGGAAAACAAGCGATCCCTGGCTGCACTGGATGCACTGAATACTGACGATGAAAATGATGAGGAGGAATATGAGGCATGGAAAGTTCGGGAACTAAAGAGAATCAAGAGGGACAGAGAAGATCGAGAAGTGCTTGAGAAGGAGAAAGCAGAAATTGAACGCATGCGAAACCTGACTGAGGAAGAGAGGCGAGCTGAGCTTCGTGCAAATGGCAAAGTTATTACCAACAAAGCTGTTAAGGGCAAATACAAGTTCTTACAGAAGTATTATCACCGGGGTGCCTTCTTCATGGATGAGGATGAAGAAGTATACAAGAGAGATTTCAGTGCACCTACCCTGGAGGATCATTTCAACAAAACAATTCTTCCCAAAGTCATGCAGGTCAAGAATTTTGGGCGCTCTGGTCGTACCAAATATACCCACCTTGTGGACCAGGACACCACCTCCTTTGATTCAGCATGGGGCCAAGAGTGTGCCCAGAACACAAAGTTCTTTAAACAAAAGGCAGCTGGGGTACGAGATGTATTTGAACGGCCATCTGCCAAGAAGCGGAAAACTACTTAAAGGTCAACTACTTATTCTTCCAGCTGTGGGACACAAGGCCAAGTCTCTGTGTCTGGACCTTTGCTTTCACTATTATTTACATGGGCTACATATCCAGCCGATTGGACCTACTGCCATACTTGTGACACTGGGTACCCCAGTTTTGGAAGGTGCTTTGTGCGGTTGGGACTCATCCTGAGAAACCCACATAAAAGCACTATCCAGGTAGGATTATCCCCACTTAAAATTATTTCTGAGAAATCTTCGTTTTCATCATTGCTCTGGCTTCCCAAATTTACTTGGGACTGTTTCAAGTTTTTCCCCAGCCCCTTAGCTTGGGTCAGAAATATAGGCATGTAAATGGACAGTGCATTACTTCTACCTTACAGGAAATCTGAGCTCATTGAAACCTGAGCATTTGGGGTTTTTCTTTTTAATGCCTGCTTTGGATATGTTAAATTTTTTAAGAAATACAATGCAGCCAGAACCGGTTTGGCTCAGTGGATAGAGTGTTGGCCTGCGGACTCAAGGGTCCCGGGTTCGATTCCGGTCAAGGGCATGTACCTTGGTTGCGGGCACATCCCCAGTGGGGGGCGTGCAGGAGGCAGCTGATCGATGTTTCTCTCTCATCGATGTTTCTAACTCTCTATCCCTCTCCTTCCTCTCTGTAAAAAAATCAATAAAATATATTTTAAAAAAAAGAAAACAAAGAAATACAATGCAGAGGGTTGTACAGCAGCCAAAAGGCATCGGGCCTCCTGTACAATAGCCTCTGCCGACTCAGCCTGGTAGAAGGATACACAAACCAGACAAGAGTTTTACCAGATCTAGTAATGATGTGGGGAAGAGGTTGTGTTTTGTAT
>NW_005370385.1:803568-823358 GCF_000412655.1 Myotis brandtii
GCCAGATCAACAAGGACAACCAAACCACTGACTTGAGGACAGCTGAAATCCCTTGACTGAAGAGGCCAGCAACCTTCTACAGGAACAAGGCTCCGTGTGCACTCCATCCACTATGTTTATAACTATGCTCGCTATCATTGCTTGTCAGTCTTCTTCCAAGTCTTGAACAGCCCAATCCGAGAGGTGGCCGCTGATTTACACGCGCTATCATTTAAAAAATAAAAAAGGGGGAATTTGCCAGAAGCCGGACCACCCCTGCTGCTTGACACAGTCGCTGCAGGGAAGAAACATCTGCACAGCTTATGGTGTATATGGCCTACTGTTCTTAATATGTTTTCTCCCCTTCTTAGCCCTATGTGTTTTAACCAAGGTCACCTCTCCCAGAAAGGTTGTTTCCCCAGGTGGGGATTTTTATCAGTAAAACTCCTTAACTAAGTGCCAGGTGGGTAGTTAATCACTTTAACTACGAACAATCACGCTTAAGCTACATAATCTTTACTCCCTGGAATGGAGATAACAAATGCCCCAACCTTTGGAAAAGAATGGATAGGATTAAGATCAACTGGTATAAATACAGATGTAGCAGCAGAAATAAACAGAGAACTTGGCTGGAGATCCTGGCTAGAACCTGGCTAGACTGCTGATCAACTGAACACTGTCTCCGTGTCATTCCTTCTTCGCCGACTCCGTCCACACCTTTGGGAACCCCTGTACCTGCGGGGGTTGGACCCCAACAATACACAATAGTTTCACTACCCTAATAATCCTCTGTGCTCTGACTGTTCATCTCTCCCTCCCTTTACCTCTGGCAACCGCCCATCTCCGTGGTTTTGCCTTTTCCAGAATGGCATACAGCTGGACTCATACAGGAAGTAGATTTTCAGATTGGTTTCTTCCACTGAATATGTATTCAAGGTTTCTCCATGTCTTTTTGTGGCCTGATATCTCAATTATTTGAAGACTAAAAAATACCCATTGTCTGGATGTACCACAGTTTATCCATTCACTTACTGAAGGATTTCTTGGCTGCTTCCAATTCTGGGCAATTATGAATAAAGCTGCTGTAAGTTAGGTTTCTGAGGGAGCGTAAGCTTTTAACTCCTTTGGGTAATTACCAAGAAGCTTGATGGTCGGACCAAAGACTAGGGCTTAGTTTTGTAAGAAACCACCAAACTGTACTGCAAAGTGGCGGCGCCATGCTGCATCCCCACAGCAGGAGGGAGGTTCCTGCTCCTCCTTTTTAGCATCTGGGACTCTAGGAAGGCTGCCCTTCTCTTTACTGATGCTGGTCATTTGTGTCCTTTTTCTTTTGACGAGAGGTTTCCACTTTTGATGTTCTTAATCCAGTTTTTGGTTTCATCAATTTTCTCTATTTTCATTTGTTTCTGTTCTGATACTCAATATTTCTTCTGCTTCTTTGCTCTAACTTGCTCTTTTTCTATTTTCTTAACATGAAAGCCTAACTCACTGATTTTTAAACCTTTAACCCTTGTCTAATCTAGGGGCTTAGTGCTGTGAATTTCCAAGGACTGAGTTAGCTGCACCTACAGTCTTTGATATGCTTTCATTTTCAGTCAATTGAAAATAGCCTTTTGCAGATATATTTTATATTTTATTGGTTTTAGAGAGAGAGGGAGAGAGATAGAGAAACATCGATCAGTTGCCTCCTGCACATCTCTCACTGGGGATTGAGCATGTGCCATGACTGGGAATCAAACGGGTGACTTCTTGGTTCATAGGTCGACACTCAACCACTGAGCCACACCAGCCAGCAAAAGTAGCCTTCTGGTTGCTTCTGTGACCCACAGGCTACTGAGGCAGTGTGACTGGTAGGTTTTCCAGGATCTTTTTTATTTTTATCTGGTTTATAATGTTTCGTGAGCTGAATCTGTTGTCCCAGAAGATACTGTCTTGGTAGATGTTTCAGGTGTACTTGGAAAGAATTACTGTTCTGAGTGGATGGAGTGTTCCCTGTTACTTATGTCAAGTTGGTTCACAGTATTTTTCTACTTGTTTTATCGCTATTGAGAGCTGTGTGGAAATCTCATACCTGTAGACAACGTTTCTCCTGGAAGTTTGAACAGGTTTGGTGGCTTGTATTTTGAAGTTCTGTTGTTTGGGATTATTTCCTCTTAATGAACTGACCCCTAACAACCTTCTTTATCCCTAGCAATATACTTTGCTCTGAAACCTCCTTTGACTAATATAAATACAGCTACTCCAGATGTCTTGCAATTTCTGCTCAACATGCATGTACTTTCTCATCTTTTTATCCAATCTAACAATCTCCGCCTTCTACTAGGGCATTTATTGATTTTGTTTGGCTTAAATCTGCCAGCTTGCTGCTTTTTGTTTTTGATTATGTTCCCATCTGGTCTTTGAAGATGAAGGACTGATAAAAAGTTTGGGATGCAGATATATTATTCTCCAACATGTTTCTAATATGATGCTTAAACTGCTTTGTGACTCAAGATTTTAAAAACTCTTTATATTTGGGCATGTAATACATACACAGGATTCCTAAATTTATATTTAATTGACATAAAAATCTTGACCTCTAGATCCAACAACCTATTCAACAACTCTACCTGTATGTTGCACAGGCAACTTCAGTATCCAAATTCACATACCTTCAGTTTCAAACTCCTAGTTCAAGCCTAGAAACTGAAAATTCCCTACAGTTAGAGCTGCACATGGTTCATCAGCTGAATCCAAGTTTATTTCTTACCATGCATCACAGACATAGGACAGCTCAGACCTGAGTCTCCACTACAAAAAGGTAAATAATTAAAAGGATTCTTTATTTTAAATGTCTATAGTACCATAATTCATGAAAATAATTTATAGTAGTTAACCACCCCTTAAATATGATCTTATAAACAATATGTGGATTCAGTCAGTTTGTTTAAAGTTAACTAGTCTGCTATGAAGTCTTCTAAGAAAGGAAATCATGACACATTCCATTCCATTATTAAAGGGGATTAAAAAGCATAAACTAATTTGAATAGACCTAGCAATTTCCTGGGTATAATCCTTCTGTATAAACCTGACTCTTTATATTAAAACTGTATTCTGATTTCCTACCATTAAATAAGAAGTTCCTTAACAGTGGCCTAGAAATGACCTCAACGTCACATACTTCTTCACTGCCTGATGGTCACTTGGTGCTCCGAAATGGACAGTAGAGTATGTCTGCTGTTTCACGTCTGCTGATCTTCCCAGGAAAAGCATTCCATTCCAGTCATCGCATCCGCCTTAACCTTCCAAATGCCACTGCTGTGAGGAGGAGCCATCACAGATTGCCATAGCAACATAGCCTTTGTGACTCAGTGGATCAACCGCTTTCAGGCACTGTCCAACTGACACCTGGTACAACCGATTATTCTTCTGAAAAATGAAGAAAGAGGTAACTTACAACACTTACTATCCAAATAAGGTAAAGAAGACACAGTGATCCAGAGAGATGTGGAGTACTTAACACATTGCGGACCAATCACGAGAATTCTCACTTCACATTACACAGTGTTTTACAAAGTATCACAAAGATATTAGATTGTAAGAACATGTAATAAATAACTTCAAAATGCAATGGGTATTTAATTTTAATGCATGCCTTTAACATTTATGTAAAACGTTTTTTGTACTCGTTCAATAGAAACCTATCTGGCCACTGGGTAAAGCCAGCAATAAAACCACTGGTCCGCAATGTGTTAAGAGTAGGTACAGGATGCTGCAAGCTCAGAACACCCTTCTACAGGTGGACTATGAGCCTCCTCCCATCCTCCCTGAGCAAGCGTCTCACCCCGAAGGTCCACTGCTGGGATCCTCCCGACCCGTGGCACTTCATGAGTCGGGGTGGGTCAGATGATCGAGTTTCTGACATATCCAGGCAAAGGAGATTACTTAAAACCAATTCATGCTCTTCATTATAAATCCAGACCTAAGGAAGAAAAGAAAAGATCAAAACCCCAAGGCCTACACACAGCAAAGAAAAAAAAAAGCATCCAAATTGGAAAGGAAGAAGTAAAACTATCCGAATTTATAGATGACATGCCATGACATCAGAAAGCCCTAACTCCACCAAAAACTATTGTGCTTTTACTTACCAATAATGAATGCTCATAAGCAAATAATGCCATTTATAATAGCATCAAAGGAATAAAATACCTGGGAATAAATTTAACCAAAGAGATAAAAGACGTACACTCTGAAAACTGTAAGACATGGATTATGTTTCCTTAAGCTAAGGAAACAGAAGAAAAATAAACAAATGGAACTACACCAAACCAATAAAGTTTATGCACAGCAAAGGAAAACACCAACAAATCAAGAAGCAGCTTACTGAATGGGAGAAGATATATGCAAATGACACATCAGATAGAGTTAATACCCCCCAAAATACAAAGAGCTCATACAACTCAACACCAAGAAAACAAACAATCCAATTTAAAAATGGACAGAGGACATTCAGACGGACAACAAACAGTGTTGGCAAAGATGTGGAGAAAGGGAGCCGGGTACACTGTTGGTGGGAATGTAAACTGATGCAGCCACTATGAAGACAGTGTGGAGGTTTCTCAAGAAAATTAAAATAAAACTACAATATGACCCAGCAATCCTGCTTTTTGGGTTATTTATCCAAAGAAATCAAAAAACTCTAACTTGAAAAGATATCTGCACCCCTTACAGTAGCCAAGATATGGAGGCAACCTATATGTTCATCAATAGATGAATGGATAAAGAAGATGTGGTACATATATACAATTCAGCAATAAAAAATAATGAATCTTGCCATCTGCAATGACAGGGATGGACCTAGAGGGTATTATGCTAAGTGACATAGATCAGACAGAGAACACAAATAACTCATGGCCTCGCTTAAATATGGAATAAACAAAAAACAACAACAGATCCTCAGATACAGAGAACAAGCGATGGCTGCCAAAGGGGAGGTATGTTTGTGTGTGGGGGGTGCTCTTCCTTTGCCATTTCTCACAAATTCACATATCCTTCAATTCATTCTATATAACTGCAACGTTCAAATAATGCTCTAAAGAAACAAAATGCTACTATGATCAGATTAAAATCTAACGTCTGCCCTCCCTTCACTGAAGGACACCCTTCAGGGACTGGCTTTGAATACAAAGGCATTGCTCACCTGGTTTGGGTCACTGTAGTCACATGCCTTAAGCACTACTAGGCCTCCCTTCTGACTTGGGCGGCTCTGGGCCACCAGACACTTGCCGGTCTGGAGGTGATAAAGCTGTAAAAGAAAAGAATGTTCCTGAAGCCCAGCATCGAAGAAAGACCAGTGCGAGAAAAGGAGGTGTGGGATGAAATATGAAAATATTATTCCAGTAGTATGAATTCCAATGTCATAAAAGCATTTTATATTCCTAAATTCTAGCTTTAGTACATAGGAGCATAACAATAGACTTCAAGGTGATAGGCAATTTTAACAACATATGCAAGCAATGTCACATGGAATTTCTACCTAAAGTTACAGGTTTACTAGTCTCCTATAGGGAAGGAAGAAAATCAAACTATCATTTTAGCACTAAAATAGATAATTGGGGGAAAAAGAACAAAGGTATAAAGCAAAGGAGACACTACATAAGTAATGTAATATACATGCTGAACTGGAGATAAATACAGTTTATAAATAAATGCCATAGGAATTCTACAAGTGCGATGCGTAAGAGAAGCAAAGCACAGGGTCTCAGTACAAGGACGGCTGTAAGCACTAAGATGAGTATGTACAAGGCAAGAATAATGCCAGGGATTAATTACATGGACATACACTGGTACCTAATTTTCTTTAGCAGAAAACACCTAAGAACATCTTGATTTTTTAAAGTCTTAGAACAAGTAGGGGGAAAGCTCTAGGCTGAATTCTGGCCACTTAGTCGTTGGCATTGTGAAAGAACCTGGAGAGGGAGCACCTTCTTTGTAACAGGAGAAAACTGGGCGATAATGACAACATTACACAACTTTCAAAAAGGAAATTCTAAGAAACGATTCAGGAAAGCGGTAGCATTTCTGGCTAGATCCTTAACATTTAATTGTGAAGAAATTCTATAAGAAACAAAAGGGAACATCTAAACAAATGTGGTTGGTCAATGGGTTTTCTGCTCAGTTCAGATCATCGGATATGAAATTTCACCTTGTACCAACACTTAGACCCTAGCCCACCTTTTACTTCTGTCTGCAGTCAATTCCCAGAGCTGAGGCCAAACAATATATAGCTGCCCCAATTTCTTTTTTTTGTTTTCCTAAATTATCAGGTTTCTGCCAAATACTCATATGTGTATCTACCTACAAAAGTCATACTCTTATCACTGGCATTAAAAGATCTGAAAATAGGGAAGATATTAAAATGTCTAAGGTCTTACACCTGAGTAGAGGAAATTCTCATAAAAAGAACATAATGGAAGACAAGCTAAAGGCTATCATTAAACATCTGTTAAGTCTATAATGTCACTTATTATATCATACAACATTAATGAAATACTCTGATAAGATTACTTTCTTACCCTTCCACGCTGAAGGATTTTGGGGCGTTTTGGCCCTCTGTTGATAAAAATGGGTTGCTGGGGTTTGGCATTGGGCCCAGATATCTGCATCTCTGGGTAAATGTTATCCAAATACCATTTAAATGATTTACAACCCAACTTCTTCCTCAATTCAACACGCTCACTGACATTTCCATAGCTTCTTGTCCTCAGATCAGGTCTTAAGGAAAAATACTGCTCCTGAATTTGAAAAAGAAAATTGAGAAAGGGAATGGATTTTTTGTTAAAATGAGTATCATCAATTACATCTGAGGTTTAAAGAATTGAAAAAATGGATGAGCAAAAATATTTTTCATGCCAGTGTTTTCTTGATATTAACAGAAAATGTCAGTAGAAAGTTTTTACACAATCCTATATAATAAAAAGGTAATATGCAAATTGACCATCACACTTTCACACAAGATGGCCACCACAAGATGACTGGGAGGAGAGGGCAGTTAGGGGTGACCAGGCCGGCAGGGGAGGGTAGTTGGGGGGGACCAGGCCTGCAGGGGAGCAGTTAGGTGTTGATCAGGCTGGCAGGGGAGTGGTTAGGGGCGATCAGGCTGGCAGGCAGAAGCAGTTAGGGAAAATCAGGCAGGTAGGCAGGCGAGCGGTTGGGAGCCAGCAGTCCCAAATTGTGAGAGGGATGTCCGACTGCCGGTTTATCCCTCAAGGGTTCCCAGATTGGAGAGGGTGCAGGCTGGGCTGAGGGACAGACCCCCCAGTGCATGAATTTCATGCACCGGGCCTCTAGTTAGTTCCATAATTGACAATGATTATAAGACATCTTAAATTGCTTCTAATGCACTTGGAATTGATGAAACGGGCTATATATGAGGTTAGCAGTTTTAAACTTTGTTAGGACTCTATATTCTTCAAAACTATTGAAGACTCCAAGGAGGTTCTGTTTCTGTGAGTTGTATCTATTGATATTTACCATACCAGAAGTTACAATTCACAAGTTTAAAAACATTTAAGTCATTAAAAAATAAATCCTAACTGGTTTGGCTCAGTGGATAGAGCGTCGGCTTGCAGACTCAAGGGTCCCAGGTTCGATTCCAGTCAAGGGCATGTACCTTGGTTGCGGGCACATACCCAGTAGGGAGTGTGCAGGAGGCAGCTGATCGATGTTTCTCTCTCATCGATGTTTCTAACTCTCTATCCTTTTCCCTTTCTCTCTGTAAAAAATCAATAAAATATATTAAAAAAAATAAAAATAAACTCATTGCCTATTAACATAACATGCTTGGAACAAAACATGGAGTGAGAACAGTGACACTGCTTTGTATTCCTGCAAATCTTTTCCATGGTTAAAAAGAACTGAGCTGGATTCTCATATATCTGCATTCAGCCTGTAAGTTGTTAGGTTAAATATATTTTTAAAAATACAAGTTAATGAAAATATTTTAATAAAACTATTTCAGATAATTATGGTGACATTAAACATTAATAGCTTTTATTTATTTTTTTATTGATTTCAGAGAGGAAGGGAGAGAGACAGAATCATTGATTGGTTGCCTCCTGCACATGTCCACCCCACCCCACTGGGGATCAAGCCCACAACCTGGTCATGTGCCCTGCCTCCCATGCTGGAGGCTAGGAACAGTAGTTAGCATAATAAATGCAGGTGGTCCATCAAAAGGTTGATGGACACCTTCAGCAGAGCTGAGGGTCTGCATATGATTGCCTGCTGCCAGACAGCTGAGGGCAGTTTCCCCCAACCTGATGGTCCTTTATTGTTTACCAGGCCTTACCTTTGATACATATATCTGCTTTCTAGAGGGCAAAATGTATGAATAAAAAGCCCTGGGTACAGAGATTCATGGAGCTCAGTTACTAAAGCTAAGCCTCCCTGGCTCCCCCGAAAAGTGCCTCCCAAGTTCACATTTCGTAGCTAGTCTCTTTATTAATTTACTCACAGCCCCTTCTCCAGGTTCCTGAACCCTAGTAGATGCAGGATAACACCCTGGCATTTATGCCACCTGAGACAAGGACATCTGGAGAAGAAGATTATTCGCCTGAGCAAAAAGAAGTTTTCCACTGGTAAAGGTGGGGATCACTGGTAAAAGGTGAGGGGGTCCACCAGTAAATTCGGTGGGGAGATTCACTACCCGTAAAGCCTGCACCAGCTTTGGAAGTCGCAAATCCAGACTGGGCGGGAACATCTTTTTCTAGCCAGACTATAATGGGGAAGAATTTGGTTCAAAGGCAAAATACCATTGTAAATTTTTAGCTTGTATGCTCAAGGATAAAGAAATTCTAATGTCATTAGGCACTTTCTTAAATCAGGCTCAAGGAAAAAGAGTGCCTTTGTCATCTTTAACTATGTGGGTTCTTGTTCAAATTGCAAAATGCCTAATTCATATTGGGAATCAAAAGTCCCCACCAGATCCGCCTCTTTTATGGAGAGACTCCACAGCTAGAGAGGGCGGAGCTATTAACACCCTCACAGGGAGACTCTAATGCTTTGTTTAAAAATTACCATAGGGCGCCTTGGGACAGGCAGATTTTAGCAAATATAATTTTAAAAGCTAGTCAATGCCATGGAGAGCGGAATAGGAAAACATTCAGGAAAAGAACTTTGATTTATTTAGTCTTGTTGATCTGTCATTTTCTATTAAGCATGCTTTTAATTTAATAAGAAAAGAAATGCAGCCAGATCATTTACTGAATTTCCCCAGAGGAAACAGGAAGTGGGGGTTGGGAGACACATGCTGATCCTGTAAAATGGACGCCCACTCCCGAGAGTGCTACGAAAAGTCTCATCTTTGCCATGATTTTTCTTTCCCGGTTTGTCATTTAAAAGTTTTACAGAATTCAGAAATGCATCTGGGATTTCTCTACTCGTAAAGAGAGAAAGCTGGCTTAAGACAAATGCGCGCACCATCCGATTTCGGATTTTAGATAGTTCTGGGGAAGTTTAACTCTCTTTACGATGATATAGAAAAACCAAAGACTGTTTTTTCTCAAAAAAAAAAAAAAATGATGTCAGAGATAACCCAGGGAAAGAATACAGGCAGGTTCTAAGCAACAAGATTGGTGTTTCCATAATAAAGAGTAGTTTTTGAATAGTAATAGACCGCATTCCAAAGTTAACATTAAGGCCACTAGAAAGTCAGTAAATTATCTCTGTTACAGAATATGCCAAGAAAATGCCTTGGATAATAATAATTGGCTTTAAATCTCAAAATTGTTGAAACGTGGATGTAGCTAAAATAAAGAATTTGTAGTAAAGCTTTTCAATTATAATTATAGGGATATTAATAGTGGGGGTTCCATCCTTGTTGGAGGAAGGGGCTGGTTGCCCTTCCCCCAGCAGAAAGATTGTGGCAATTTTACATTTAAATAAACCAGGCTAGGTCAAACCTGTCTCACCAGCCTCAAACAGTTTTCCAAAGTAGTTGGCAACTTAAAACTTTGGAGTTTACTGAATTAAATAATAAAAAACTTGTTGAATATCTAGGTATTTTGAAATGAGAGATACTGAAATGTTAATCTGAGTTTGCCTCATATAAAAAATCTAGAGGACAGAATTGAATCTATTAATTAAATATGTCTTGTATTTTAGTTGAAATATGTTCTTAAAAAAAATGTAAAGTTAGGAGAAACCAAGATGGCGGCATAGGTAAACACATATGTCTTGTTTAGTTGAAATATGTTCTTTAAAAAAATGTAAAGTTAGGAGAAACCAAGATGGCGGCATAGGTAAACACCTGAAATTGCTGCTGCGCACAACCACTTCAAAAATACAACTAAAAGACAAAACATCCAGAACCACAGGAAGGCTGGCTGAGTGGAAATTCTACAACTAGAAGTAAGAGAAAAGCACACTGAGACTCAGAGGAGGTGCGGAAGTGCAGAGGTACGGAGGTGAACGCGGCAAGGGCTGGCAACTGAGCACGCGGCTGTCTTTTTGAATCGGGAGGGAGTCACAAGCCCCTGACTGCTCTGAATTCCAGTTCCGGGTGAGTCTCTGGGGACCCAGACTCATACAGGGAGAAACTGGACTGTCTGGCAGTGGGCAGACCTCGGAACTCGAGGGCGGCTTTCTCTCAAAGGTGCTTGCAGCCATTACCGGAACACTGAGACGCGGGGCCCCTTAGGGCAGGGCTCTGAGGAGAGACTCTTCAACTAGAAGGAAAAATAACAGCACACCGAGGCTCAGAGGAGGCGCAGTGTGGAAAATACTCAGGTGCGGAGGTGCGCGCGCAAAGCGGGCTGGTGGCTGAGAGCGCGGTTGTCGTTTTCGGTCAGGGGGGAGTCTCAGACTCTGAGCTCCAGATACGGGCGAATCGCTGGGGACTCGGACCCAAACGGGAGAAGCGGGAGTGTCTGGCATCAGTTGGAAGGCAGCTTTCTCTCCGAGGTTTGCAGCGGTTCCTGGGGTTCTGAGAAGCAGAGCCTCTGGGAACGGGACTGAGGGCACCATAACCGCTCCCTCCGCCCGCCCTGTTGAGCCCGCCCCGCCCAAGCCCTGCGCAGAGCCATTTGCCGGATCGCCTCAGGCAAAGGCTAGATTAGCACCTCCCCAGAGGACAGAAGTTTTCCGCGGCAGACACAGCTGATTCACACAGCCAGTCGGCCTGGTGGTCAAATCCCTCTAGTATTAACTACAACAATCAAGGCTCAACTAGAACAAGACTGCGCACAAAGACCACTAGGGGGTGCACCAAGAAAGCATAAAAAATGCGGAGACAAAAAAACATGACAGAAATGGAGGATATAGAGCTAAAAATCGCAATTTTGAGGGCTTGCAAAAATGTGCTAGAAGCTGTCAATAAACTTGAGGAGAGAGTCACGAAAACTAATGAGACCCTCGATGCTATGATAAAGAACCAACTAGAAATTAAGCATACACGGACTGAAATAAAGAATATTATACAGACACCCAATAGCAGACCAGAGGAGCGCAAGAATCAAGTCAAAGATTTGAAATGCGAAGAAGCAAAAAACACCCAACCGGAAAAGCAAAATGAAAAAAGAATCCGAAAATACGAAGATAGTGTAAGGAGCCTCTGGGACAGCTTCAAGCGTACCAACATCAGAATCATTGGGGTGCCAGAAGATGAGAGACAGCAAGATATTGAAAACCTATTTGAAGAAATAATGGCAGAAAACTTCCCCCACCTGGTGAAAGAAATGGACTTACAGGTCCAAGAAGTGCAGAGAACCCCAAACAAAAGGAATCCAAAGAGGACCACACCAAGACATATCATAATTAAAATGCCAAGAGCAAAAGACAAAGAGAGAATCTTAAAAGCAGCAAGAGAAAGAGTCTCAATTACCTACAAGGGAATACCCATACGACTGTCAGCTGATTTCTCAACAGAAACTTTGCAGGCCAGAAGGGAATGGCAAGAAATATTCAAAGTGCTGAATACCAAGAACCTACAACCAAGATTACTTTATCCAGCAAAGCTATCATTCAGAATTGAAGGTCAGATAAAGAGCTTCACAGATAAGGAAAAGCTAAAGGAGTTCATCACCACCAAACCATTTTTCCTAAGAGTCAGAAAGTGGAAACAACCCAAATGTCCATGAACTCATGAAAGGATAAACAAAATGCAATATGTTCACAATGGAATATTATTTCACAATAAAAAGGAATTGATACATGGTAATAATATGGATGAAACTGACATCATTCTAAATGAAAAAAGATGGTCACAAAAGGCCACATATTGCGAGATTACATTTGTATAAAATGTCCAGAATAGGGAAATCCATAAAATGAGGCGGCCGATTACTGGTTGTCTAGGGTAGGATACAGTTCTTTTTGGGGTGACAAAATGTTCTAAAAAATTGTTTGTGAATTATACCTCAATGAAGCTATCGCAAAGAAAATAATATTGCAGGTTGCATCTAACAGAAAAGACGACCGGAAGGATACAACATGACCAGAGTCAGGTTTGGTGGGAGTTACAGGAGGGGGACCAGAATGACTAAAGAAACTGAAGAGAAACAGAGTTTCTTCTGATCCTGGTTGGCTACATTACCACTTATTGAGTAGTCACTTAGAAAATGAAAAGAAGATCAAAACAGAAAAGAGTGAAACCCTAGGCGAAGAAAAGCGAGAGAAAAGGAACCTAGAAGGAGATGGTCCCCCAAACAGAAATGTGCAAGAGCGAAAAGCAACCAAAGCCATCCCCAAAGGAGATGGCCTAATTCTTCCTTCTCAATGAGAAATCTAAGCTCACCTTATATTCATCCAACCAAACGTGTGCCAGCCTCAAGGAGTTGTGTGTCATGGTGTCCTGGCCTTCAGGGGAACCATAGGGTCGCCTTTTCCGGAAAATGTGTCCGACTCTGGAGCAAGGGATGATGAAGAGCTTACCCCCACACATCCAAATCTGGTCAGAAGCAAAGCAAGTATCAATAGTTGCCTCACAGTGCTATGAAGTCAGTGTATGACTTGTTGTAAAACTAATCTTTATTAAACAGCTGTTTGTAGGACTTTGCAAGATGCTTTATCTTAATAGATGTAACTATTCAAATAGAAGAAAGTAAAAGGCTATATTTTTTATAACCATCTGTATGTTTTTTTTTAAAAGTAAACTCTTAATGTAATATTCTTTTACTATCATACACTATTGTTTTACTAGATCAAAAAACTTGATCTTTAGGACTTAGGGACAAGGAATGCTTAACAGGTCCTGTAATTTCAGTTTTATAGGTACTTTCTTATAAAATGTATATATAATTTTTTAAAGAAAAAAGTTGTATAAAATATACAGAATAACTCTAGTTAAGATATAAAAGATCTTGGTTCTAGTTTAAAGTTTATTTTCAACTGAGTTACTTTATACAGTTATTTTAATTTTTATGGGACTCAAATACCTTATTTACAAAATAAGACTGAACTAATATCTATTATTCCTTTCAACTTTAAAATTTGAAAGATTATGTAAGAAAAGCTACCTTGTAAAAATACTATGGTCAATACATTTGCAGAAATACAAAATGACATATGCACAAGGCTTTGTGCTATTGTCTGAATGTCGATCCATCTGGATCAGGAGATGGGAGGTGGGGAACAGGGACTTCTGAGTTCTTTCCCTCCCTCTCTCTTCTTCCTCAGGTTGAAGGTACTTGTATATGAAAGGGATTCAGTAAGCTATACATGAGCTGATGAAAAATTTGTCATATAGACTGGGCTACTTCTAAAAGTGAAATGGGGAGCTATTACTAATTTCTCTAGGGAAACACTGTGAACCAGACAGTCTTGGGCAATGAGGGAAATCTGATCCCAACTATACACAGCAAGAACAAAACTATATTAAATGCTCATTAAGTCCTCTGAATTGACACCCAATCATTCCTTTTTGAATTCTTATAAATATAAGGCTGCTTATATGCTTTTGACATTCTGAATGGCTATTACCCATGTCTCAGATGATGGCAAAGTAGCAATCATTAGGATAATTTCTTAATAAAGATAAAGAGAATTTACAGATAATACGGGATCATGGATGAAAATTATATTTCATTACATACAAACAATGAAGCATGCAAAAAAAATAAAATTACCCGAAATGATATTTCCAAGTTTTCTCCTCCCCAGATATCCATGCCACTGTCATATTGCCCAAGTTCACTGAAGTAGCTTCTATTCATGGCAAACAGTCCTCCAGCCATTGTAGGTGACCTAGAAAAGGAAAATAATTACTATAAAGGAAAATCAATTCTATAAAGTCAATTAGCTACTCTTTCAACTATTACAAAACATATTTTATCTAAAATCAAGGGAAGAGCTGGGCCACATAACTGAATTTTTCAGATCACTAGTGACCTACTAGACAACTGATAAGTGAAGACTGTTTTCCTAAGTACCAAAAGTACTGTTTTTTATTATAACCATTGTTGACAGAAATCCACCTGAAATGAATTATGAATTATTTAATTCCTTTTGGCAATCTCAGAGCCACTGGGATAAACACTGGACTCCAGGGCCTGTCAAAGTGAGACCAGACAAACCCAGTACTTTTAATTGGGCTCAAACATGTGTTAGACAGTGGCTCTTAAGTAGAGTGATTCTGTTCTCCAGCAAACATTTCTTTAACTCTGGAGACCTTTCAGCTGTCACATCTGGGTAAGGGGTGCTGCTGGCATCTGATGGGTGCCAAAGGTCAATCCTGTCAAGACTGAGAAACCTGTGTTAGTGAGAGTGAAGCAGACTGGCCCTCCCAGAGAGCCAAGCCCAGCTTCCAGGCCTCTCGTCCTGAAACTGGACTAGGTGATTATGGATTCTAATGTCCCAAGCTTCCAGCCCTAAGTAAAGCAAAATGCCCTATGCAAGAAGAAAACATCACCCCAGGTATGAATGTATTTCTATAATTTTTCATATACAGTGTTTGGGGCTAAAATAAACAAGCAAACAAATGAATAACCAAGCAATCAGGAAGCTAAGAAAGAAAAACAATAAACGATCTACAAGAAAACGGATATGCAGGGGTGTCAAATAATAATCAGGCAGATATTTAAAAATAACTTCAATATGTTCAAGCATAAAAGATGAGATTTTAGCAGATAATTAGATATTATATAAACAGAAACCAAAATGGTGCCTATCTGAAAAACACTTCTGACAAAGATAGAAAGAAAATTTAAACAGTCAATAAAAGAGATTAACTTCCAAGGAAACGAAAATAAGACTGACACTGATTGTCTCATCAGAAACAGTGGAAGCCAGAAGGTTTTATAATGAAACATTCAAAATCTTGAAAGAATGTATCTGCCAATCTAGAACTGGATATCAAGCAAAATTATTCTTCAAAATAATGGTGAAACAGACCAAGCTAAGGACAATACAGGGAGGAACCAAGATGGCAGAATAGGTAAACACCTGAACTTGCTGCCTCGCACGACCACATCAAAACTACAACTAAAAGACAAAACAGATATCATCCAGAACCACGGGAAGGCTGGCTGGGTGGAAGTTCGACAACTAGAGGGAAAGAGAAAAGTGCACTGAGACTTGTAGAAGGTGCAGAAGAGCGAAGGTACGGAGGTGCGAGAAACGGGATGGCAATTTTCAATCGGGAGGGAGATACAAGCACCCGCTTTCTCTGAACTCCAGTTCCCGGCGAGACTCTGGGGACCCAGACTCATACGGGGAGAAAACTGGACTGTCTGGCATCAGGCCGGAATGCGAGGGCGGCTTTCTCTCAGAGATGCTCACAGTATTCATTGTTCCTGCACGGGACCGCAGGACACAGAGACCCAGGGACCTATTGGGGCAGGGCTGACAGGCAACCATTGCTGTTTGCACCACCCCGTGATTACCTGAGACCCTGCCCCACCCAATTTACAACCCCACCCAAGCTGTATGCAGAGGCTTTTGCATATGAATGGACTGGCCTTTTGCAATCTAAAACCTAACAAACTGTAGCTGGGTCAAAGAACCCCAGAGCTTCCATAAGAAGGCCTAAGGCTCCTCAGCAGCCTGCACTGCTTCACAGCTGCGCCTCATCTAGGCACCTCCAAACCCCAAACAAAGAGGAGGAATCTGCAGATTTCTCTGTAGCTCCTGCTGGGTGGCCTCAGGCAGTGGCTGACTTTGCGCCTCCTTGGAGATCCAAGAGTCAGTGTACCCAGTGGTCAGAGTGAGACCATCCAGATTACAACTCCTCAGATCCATAAGGGACACACTCAGGGGGCAGACTCAGTGAGCACCAAAGCCCCACTGAAGCAAGTCTTGCCCCATAAGGGTGTCTCCAGCACAGAAGTTCTCCCACCATAAACACAGCTGATTCTCACAGCCAATTGGCCTGGAGGTCAATTCCTCCCAGTGATACCTACAACAATCAAGGCTTAACTACAACAAGACTGTGCACAAAGCCCACAAAGGGGTGCATCAAGAGTGTCCACCTCAGGTGATTGGGGAGGCTGAGCCACTGGGCCCTATAGGACACCTAGCACACAAAGCCACTCTATCAACACTGGAAAGCAGCCAAAATGTGGAGACAAAGAAACAGGTCACAAATGACAGAAATGGAGGAAAGCAAACGACTGGATATAGAGTTCAAAACTACAGTTAAAAGGTTACTCAAGAATCTTCTAGAAACCTCCAAGAATTTTAGTGAGACCCTGAAGGATATCAAAAAGGACCAATTAAAAATTAAGAATACACTGACTGAAATAAAGAATATTATACAGACTCCCAACAGCAGACTAGAGGATCGACTGAAATAAAGAATATTATACAGAGATCCAACAGCAGACTAGAGGATCCCAAGAATCAAGTCAAAGATTTGAAATATGAAGTAGCAAAAAACATCCAACCGGAAAAGCAACAAGAAGAAAGAATCCAAAAATACGAAGATAGTGTAAGGAGCCTCTGGGACAACTTCAAGTGTACCAACATCCGAATTATGGGGGTGTCAGAAGAAGAGAGAGGGCAAGATATTGAAAACCTATTAGAAGAAATAATAACAGAAAACTTCCCCTACTTGGTGAAAGAAATAGACTTACAAGTCCAGGAAGCACAGAGAAACCCAAACAAAAGGAATCCAAAGAGGCCCACACCAAGACTCATCATAATTAAAATATCAAGGGCAGAGAACCAAGATGGCCGCATAAGGTATAGACCTGTGCGTGCTGCCTCCCACAACAACACTGAAACTACCAACTATAAGGCAAAACAACTGTCATTCAGAACCATGGGAAAACTTGCCCAGTGGAAGTTCTACAACTGGAAGGAAAGAAAGAAGCGCATTGAGACTGAGTAGGAGATGCAGAGGCGCCAAGAACAGAGGTACGGAGTCGCGTGCCAGGTGGGCTGCAACTGGATGCGCAGTTTTTTTCAATGGGAAGGGGATACAAGCTCTCGAATCCACTGAGCTTGTTTGGGGCGGGATTCTGAGGTCCCAGATCCCTACGGGGAGAGGCGGGACTGCCTTGCAGCGGGTCGGAGAGCGAGGGTGGCGTTCTCGCGGAGCTGCTCGCCGGCACTCGGGGACGGGGAGATGCGGAGTCACGGAGAGGTGAGGAGTCGCAGAGACGCCATTGCTGTTTGCTCCGCCCTGGTGATTCCCTGAGACCCTGCCCTACTCAGTTTACATCCCCACCCAAGCTGTGCCAGTGGCACAAAAGGAACCACCTACGCTTTTGCAGCTTAACCCAACAAACTGCAGATTTCAACTCCTTACACCCATAAGGGACACACTCAAGAAGCAGAATCAGGTTCGGAGGAAGCCAGAGCCAGACCCGGCTGGGCCAGTGACATGGAACCGCTGTACCAGCAAACGCACAAGCAAGTCCACCAGATCCAGTCTCACATGGGATGCCGGGAGACGGCAGACAAGCAGTCTGTGCACCTAGGAGAAAACAAAATCCAAGCAAGCATACCAGAAATTCAGCCAGCAAGAAAGCCTGGAGATTTTGTCCAGCAAGGAGCCGCCCAACAAAAGACAGAATGCCAAACTTCGTGTTGCTGAGACGGCCCCCGTGAGGCTGAGACAGCCCCCGTGAGGCTGAGATGGCCCCTGTGAAGTTGAGACGGCCCCTGTGAGGCTGGGACGGCCCCTGTGAGGTTGAAACGGCCCCTGTGAGGCTGGGACGGCCCCTGTGAGGCTGCGACAGCCCCTGTGAGGCTGAGACAGACCCTGTGAGGCTGCAATGGCCCCTGGGAAGCCGAGAAAAATACCACATGATCTCACTCATTTATGGATAATAAAGACCATTATAAACTGATGAGCAAAAATAGATACAAAGGCAGAGCAGCATTGAACAGACTGTCAAACTACAGTGGGAAGCCTGGGGAGGGTTGAGGGGGTGGGGGTAAGAGATCAACCGAAGGACTTGTATGCATGCATATAAGAATAACCAATGGACACAAAACACTGGGGGGTAGGGCAGAGGGTGGGGTGAGAACTGGGTGAAGGGGAGCTATGGGGGAAAAAGAGGGGGAACAACTGTAATAATCTGAACAATAAAGATTTTAAAAAATAAATAAATAAATAAATTCTTTATTAAACCAAGAAAAAAATAAAATAAAATACCAAGGGCAAAAGACAAAGAGAGAATATTAAAAGCAGCAAGAGAAAAACAATGAGTTACCTACAAGGGAGTACCCATACGACTGTCAGCTGATTTCTCAACAGAAACTATGCAGGCCAGAAGGGAGTGGCAAGAAATATTCCAAGTGATGAATAGCAAGAACCTACAACCAAGATTACTCACCCAGCAAAGCTATCATTTAGAATTAAAGTTCAGAAAAAGAGCTTCACAGATAAGAACAAGCTAAAGGAGTTCATCACCACCAAACCAGTATTACATGAAATGCTGAAGGGTATTCTTTAAGAAGAGGAAGAAGAAGAAAAAGGTAAAAGATAAAAATTATGAATAACTACGTCACAACAAACTCACACCTATCAACAAGTGAATCTAAAAATCAAGTGAATAAAAATATGATGAACAGAATAAACTGGTAAATGTAATAGAATCAGGGGCATAGAAAGGGAGTGGACTGACAATTCTCAGGGGGAAAGGGGCGTGGGGGTGCGGGAAGAGACTGGACAGAAATTGAACACCTATGGACGAGGACAATGGGGGGGTAAGGGCATGGGGTAGGGTGGGAACCGAGTGGAGGGGAGCTATGGGGAGAAAAAAGAGGAACAACTGTAATAATCTGAACAATAAAGACTTATTTAAAAAAATACAAAAAGAAGAACCAAAAAACAACAACAAAATAATGGTGAAACAAAGACCTTTTCTGAAAAAGGAGTAATCACCAGAAGGTCCAACTAAAAGAAATACTTAAATGTGTTATTTAGTCAAAATGAAAAGATTCCTCAATGAAAATCTGCAGATGCAGAAAGAATAGAGAGTAACATGAGAAATATGTGGGCAAACCTAAACCAATCATGTCTTATAGGGTAAAATATATATTTACACATACACATATACATTTCAACAATGTAACTTGAGGAGGGATAACTGAAATATGAGCATTCTTAGCTCCTTGAATTGTTTGAAGGCAGTACCAATTAATAATACACATTGGTAAGTCAAGGATGTATGCTGTAGTCTCTAGGGTAGCCACTAACATAATCTTATCTAATAATAGACAAACATGGTAATTAACCATACCTCCGACATGCTTCCCATTGGCTAATCAGGGCGATATGCAAATTAACTGCCAACCAAGATGGCGGCCAGCAGCCAGGCAGCTGAAGCGAACAGGAGGCTTGCTTGCTCCAGTGATGGAGGAAGCCAAGGTTCCCCGCCTGCCGCTGC
>NW_005370385.1:824240-836314 GCF_000412655.1 Myotis brandtii
CCTGAGGGGTCCCAGACTGCGAGAGGGCACAGGCCGGGCTGAGGAACCCCCCCCTTCCCTCCGAGTGCACAAATTTTTGTGCACCGGGCCTCTAGTAGTATATAAGAATGTATAACTTCTAATAATGTGGCAGCTGTTGCCAACAAATACATAAAATCATAACTCACACAAAAAGAAGGTATAAGAAAGAAAAAAACAGAACAGATAGAACTAGAATGCAAATAGTACCGCTGTAATCATAAACACAAAATATATCATTATTGAATGTCATCAGCCAGATGCTCGAATTAAAACACCAAGGTTTTCACACTGGTTTAAAAACATAAAACAAAAGCAACTACATCCTGCTTACCAGGGACACATCTATCCTAATAAAAGGGTAATATGCTAATTAGACCGGACATCTTCCAGACAAAGCCACGGTGGTGGGGGCCGGGGCAGAGGCAGTTAGGGACGATCAGGCCAGCAGGGGAGGGCAGTTAGGGGCGATCAGGCTGGCAGGGGGAACCTGTTAGGGGGAGATAAGGCTGGCGGGGGGCGGGCAGTTAGGGGGCAATCAGGCTGGCAGGGGAGCAGTTAGGGGCATCAGGCCAGCAGGCAGAGGCGGTTAGGGGCGATCAGACCAGCAGGCAGGCGAGCGGTTAGGAGCCAGTGGTCCCGGATTGCAGATTGGACATCCCCTGAGGGGTCCCGGATTGGAGAGGGTGCAGGAGGGACCCCCCTCCCTGTGCACCAGGCCTCTAGTTAAATATAAGACCACAAAAAGATGGACAGCAAAGGGGAAGAAAAGTTATACAATGAAAAACTGATCAAAGCAAAGTTTCACTATTTTAAAAGTATAGAATAAAAGAATTCATAACAAACAGCTTCATTCACCAGAAGATTTAGTAATTCTAAACTTTCATGTATCTATTAAAACAACCTCAAAATATGAAGAAAATAGATAAAGAATTATGAGAAACAATCGTAATGGGAAATTTTATATACCACTTTCAAAAACTGATAGAACATGTAAATTAAAAATTAAAATACAGAATATTTGAGTAACACGATAAACTTGACCAAACTGATATAGAATCCCATCTTTAACAACTGCAGAAAATACAAATTTCCCAGGCAAAGAATATTTACAAAAAGTAATCAAGCTAGACCAGTGGTTCTCAACCTTCTGGCTCTTTAAATACAGTTCCTCATGTTGTGACCCAACCATAAAATTATTTTCGTTGCTACTTCATAACTGTAATGTTGCTACTGTTATGAATCGTAATGTAAATATCTGATATGCAGGATGGTCTTAGGCGACCGCTGTGAAAGGGTTGTTCGACCGCCAAAGGGGTCGCGACCCACAGATTGAGAACCGCTGAGCTAGACCATAAAGCAAATCTCATCCATTTCCACTGAATTAAAATCGTACAGAATGTTTTCAGACCAGAGTGTAATTAAATGAGGAATAAATAACTGTAAAATCTCCCTGTCTGGAAAATAATAAATGCACTGCTAAATAACCTATGAGTCAGGGAAGATATCACAATGAACATATTTTGAAATAAATAATAAAAATGATGTATCATTTGTGGGATGCAGCTAAAGTCATTAGAAGATAATTTATCATCTTCAATAAATAGAAAAAGGTTGAAAATTTAAAAAATCCAAACATCCAACTCCTGGTTGTAAAAAAAGCTTATGTATCAAATAGTCTTCATAGCACTACTCATACTAGCAAAGAACTGAAGATAGTACTAGTAAACCAGCACAGCACACAGGGTACTCCCAAGGTGCCCTTGAAACTTATCCCAGGATACTACTGATTTTTGTCTGCCTTTCTCACTAAGCCACAAATCCTTAAGAGCAGCAGATAATGTCTTATTCATAAATCCTTAGGACTTGGTAGAGTGCATAAAACTCAATAAGTACTCAGAATTTTTAAAAATGTTTTTATTGATTTTTAGAGAGGAAGGGAGAGAGAGAGACAGAAACATCAATGAGAGAGGATCATCATCTATCAGCTGTCTCCTGCATGCCCCTATTGGGGATCGAACCCGCAACCTGGGCATGTGCCCAAACTGGGAATCGAACCCGTGACCTCTTGGTTCCTGGGTCAAAACTCAACTGCTGAGCCACACCAACTGGGCAGCACTCAGAATTTAATGGACAAAGTAAGCCAACACTTTTGCTTCTTGCAAAGAAGAAGGAATTATCTTTAAAATGTTTTTTCTCTCCTGAAGAAGTGCTGGTGGTAATTTCTAATACACAGGAGAAATCTTACTTTATTGGTGCAGTAGCTCCTTCTGGTCCTTCGAGCTCAGAAAGGGGAACAAGATCCCATTTGAAGTGCAGTCCCCAGTTGAACCCTCCACGCACCACAGGGGACGAGCTGTAGGCCAGAGTGTCCGCACTGATGATGTCAATCACTGGGCACACGACTGTCCGCCGGTCCTCTCGGATGGCAGCCAGCAAGGGCTGCAGCCACATCACGTTCACTTCACAGTGGCTGTCCAGGAACACCAGGACTTCTCCTGAGGAGGCAAATGACAGGCTTTACAAACTCATCTGGGGCTGAACAGGCCGGCATCACTCGCTGCCACCACTCCTCCTGTATACCCACTGTCCCTTTGCTGGGTTTAGTTGGGACTTCATTTTTAGACTCTTCTTCCCTCCTTTTTTTGTTTAAACCTACATGAACTGAAGCAAATCAATAAAAAATGAGAACTCCTCTCCATGTAGCCTGCAGTCATATGCAGACTGAATTCAAGGCTTATGACTTTTCTCCTATTTAATTCTACTCAAAGACTTACTGAAAGCAATGAGATAAAGAGAAAATTGTGGAGTATTTGTGGGGAACGGCAAAATTATGCCATTCGAAACACTGTATTGTTACAACATACTACGGAGAGCTTTATTTCTCAGAGACCAATGATCATTTAGTTTTTTTCATTATGATCTGTTAGATATAAGCTAGTTTTGGGGCAGTCTCGGGTTCAGTGTGATTATGTGTAATCTTACTTCATTTAGTTAAGTTGAAAAAAGTAACATTTATAGAATTAAGAAAAATACTAATACATTTCTTAAAGGAACACTGATTTAATTGACTTCACCTCGCACTGACTGATGATGGACAAGGGGAAAATTCTGCCTTTCTGTATTCAATGACACCTAGCCTGCTGTATTTATGCTCTCTGCGTCCTCACCTGTTTGTTCACAGACACAGAATTATACGACTAACTCACTGTCATCATAGAGAATGTTCTTGCCTGTGGTATTTCTGCTATCATTAACTGAAATGGGATGATATTGGTGCTTTAAAAGTCAGCGGTTGCCAACCGGTGGTCCGTGAGGTCTGAAAGGTTGGCGACCGCTGCTTTAAGTGATTTGTGTGAAATCTATAGCAATACATTTCATAGGTAAATCTTTAGAATAAAAATGATATCTGATGATCAAATTACCACTTAACTGCGAGTAATAACCATGAAATTATCAAAGATATTATCAAAGAAACCCTCATTTCCACTCACATTTATCAAGAGGAGTTAAAAATGTCTAAATTTTTTAAAGAGTTATGAATATGATTTCTGTGTGTCCCTCAATCATAACAGTACATTCCAGGCAAAATTCCTAGCTGAAAGACTTCCCTGTTTCTGACTTGGAGTAAACTAATGGTTTGTTTGGGCTGGGAGGATAGCAGTTATATTTTATGCCACGTAAATACATCATCCGACTGAACTGGCAGCAGTACCTAAATAAATTACCTTCATGATTTTTGGGGGGCCATACCCATGCATACATGCAGTATTATGTACCTAATATTTTTAAGTAAATTCATTTAACTTGAATTTATTTTAAAAGGACATTTTTTTACCAAGACCATAAATGACAACCAGGATCACCAACCTTACACAGAGGTAACCTTAAGAAGAAATACAATGGTATCAATATAATATAACTGAAGACTAACCAGATATATGTTCAGCAGAAGATTCTGCATTTGATACCTGTTATTTCTTTTTATAAGGGTCAAGACAGGTGTAAGCTGTGAAGTTTTTAAAAATATAGTGGTACCAATGGAGACTTTCTCCTTGATGAACTTAGGAAAATTACTAGTAAGAGGAAATGTCTTTATAATTATGTAAGTCAATTTTTAAAATGTTTTTTATTGATTTTAGAGAGAGAGAGGAATGGAGAGGGATAGATAGAAACACTGATGACATAAATCGGCCATCTCCTGCACTCCCCACACTGGGGATCGAGCCCACAACATGGGCATGTGCCCTGACTGGGAATTGAACTGGGACATCTTGGTTCATGGGTCAATGCTCAACCATTGAGCAACACTGGCCAAGATGTAAGTCAATTTTTTATCAAACGGTTTGGGCACATATATTTGATATTTTGTTTTTTAAAAATTACAGAACTTCCGCTTATATACTAGTAAGTGAAGAAGATGCAAATATATTTGAAGGGCAGTAATTAACAATAGGGGCCTTTAAGAAAATAGGCCTGAGGATTCTGGAGTTCGCTTCTTTGGAGTTTGCGCTTTGGGACACCAGGGTCAGAGTTCCGAAAAGGCCTTTCCCAAACTGAACAACCTCATCTCTCCCGCTGGCAATGCCCATGTAAGAACCACTTTTCAGACCTCTACAGAATCAGCAAAGGCACCAAGGACAGCCCTCACCGCTCAGCACCCATCAACAACACCCAATGGGAAGTTATACCTGTTGCATGAGCTGCTCCTATCATTCTTCCTCGAATTAATCCCTCACGTTTTGTATTTCTTATTAATTTAATTTTTCCAGGGAGATGTTTTTGGACAAATTCATCTAATTCTCCTTTCAAATCATCTGAAAATAAAGAGTCCCATAATTATTCAAATCACATGAGACACATACAAAGACATTTTATAGCTACTCTAAGGTTGTATCTGGTACTTCCAACAACATATTGTCAAGTAAATATTATAGGGTCTTCTGTTTTATTTTAAAAGAAGATTGTAACTTATCTGATAAGGTGAAAAAAAGGGAAAGAAATGAAGGGTAGGAGTTGGAATACCAGCCAAGAGAAATACTTACCTTATACACTTATTTGTATTTTGACAGCAAGCTAGTACAATGCTTTGCATAAAAAAATGTTTGAAAATGAATATCGAGTCAAAGTTCCACTGACTGCATATAAATCAGATTTAAAACAAAGAAAATGGGATGTAAATGTCTTTTGTTTCAAAGTAATTTATCATATCTTATTCCATTTCAGAATAATTGAGAAATAACTTCTATGGTTCCTACCAAAAATTACATAATAGCAGCAGTAAATATTCCTTTTATTAGTTTAGGACCTTCCAAGGGTGAGTAACTTCTCCCACTTAGTAGGTTGTTTTGTTTTGTTGATGGTTTCCTTGGCTGTGCCAAAAACTTCTTAGTTTGATGTAGTCCCGTTTATTTATTTTTTCTTCTTTCCCTTGCCTGAGGAGACTTACCTAGGAGATATATTACTAAAAGCAACGTCAGAATTTACTGCCAATGTTTTCTTCTAGAAGTTTTATGGTTTCAGGTCTTACATTTATGTCTTTAATTCATTTTGAGTTTTATTCTTATAAGGTGATCTAGTTCCCCCTTTTTTTTGCATGTATTTGTCCAATTTTCCCAACACCATTTATTGACTAATCTGTGTTTACCCCATTGTATATTCATATATCCTTTGCCATAAATTGACCATATAAATGTGAGTTTATTTCTGGGCTCTCCATTCTGTTTCGTTGATCTATGTGTCTGTTTTTATGCCAGTACCATACTGTTTTGATTGTTATAGCCTTGTAGTATAGTTTGATATCCAGTAGCATGATTCCTCCGTTGCTGTGGCTATTCAGGGTCTTTAGTGGTTCCATATAAATTTTAGATTTAGTTGTTCTAGTTCTGTAAAGAATGCCTTTTGTATTTTGATGGGGATTGCATTGAATCCATAGATTGCTCTGGTTAGTATGAACATTTTAACGATGGTAATTCTTCCCATCCATGAACATAATATATGCTTCCATGTATTTGTATCTTCTTCAATGTCTTATAATTTTCCAAGTGCAGGTCTTTTACTTCCTTAGTTAAAATTTTTATTGATTTTTATTGAGGAAAGGAGAGGGAGAAAAAGATAGAAACACCAATGATGAGAGAGAATCATTGATTGGCTGCCTCCTGCACAACCCCTACTGGGGATTGAGCCCCCAACCCTGTCAGGGACTTGAACCATAACCTCCTGGTTCATAGGTCAATGCTCAACCATTGAGCTACCGCGGCCAGGCCTCCTTTGTTAAATTTATTCCTAGGTATGGGGAATAAATTTAATGCAATTGTAAATGGGATTTTTTTAAAAACCAGCACATAAATTTAATAAAATTTAGGTAAAAGACAAATGGGAAAATTTATAGTGTGGGTGAATCCAGGTAAGAATACTGAAACCAACTGATCAATCTTTACATCACCAAAAATGCAACAGATACCATGTGCTTTTTTCAGTTTACATTCAATATTATTATGTATTGGTTTAAGGCAGCGGTTCTCAACCTGTGGGTCGCGACCCCTTTGGCGGTAGAACGACCCTTTCACAGGGGTTACCTAAGACCATCCTGCATATCAGGTATTTACATTACAATTCATAACAGTAGCAACATTTTACAATTATGAAGTAGCAACGGAAATAATTTTATGGTTGGGTCACAACATGAGGAACTGTATTTAAACGGCCAGAAGGTTGAGAACCACTGGTTTAAGGTATACAGCATAGTGGTTAGATAACCATATACTTTACAAAGTAGCCCCTAAATATTTGAAGTATCCACCAGCACCATACATTGTTATTACAATATTATTGACTATATTCCCTATGCTGAACTTTAAATTCTCATGACTCTTTTGTTACTACCAATCTGTACTCAATCTCTTCCCTTTTCACATCTCTGCCATTTCCAACAGTCTCGACATGGCTTCCTCTATATATCCTTAGTTATAAGACTTCTGTTCAGCTAGTCTTCCTTTAGTTATTCAGGTTGATTGTTCTATAATTTACTTGTAATTCCAATTTGGTCCTGGGAGGAGGCAAGTGTAACTTTCACCTACTCTGCAGCCATCTTGGAACAAATCCCAATGAAATTGTTTTCTTTTTGTTGGCTTTTTTGTTAAATCTCACCTGAGAATATTTTCCCATTGATATTTAGAGAGAAACATCTATTGGTTGTCTCTCACACACACCCCGACTGGGGCCAGGGATCAAGCCTGCAACTGAGGTATGTGCCGACGCTTTGGCCACTGAGACAAATGAGCTAAGGCAGGATTGTTTTCTTAATTTCTCTTTCTGATAGTTCATTATCCTATACTAGAGGCCCAGTGCACAATATTCGTGCACTGCGGGGGAGAGGGGTTCCTCAACCCGTCCTGCGCCCTCTCGCAATCCAAGAACCCTCGGGGGATGTCTGATTGCTGGTTTAGGCCTGCTCCCCCCAGAGGAGTCCTTAACACTGCCACAGAGGTGGGAGAGGCTCCCCCCACCACCACTGCGCTTGCCAGCCGCGAGCCAGCTTCCGGCTAAGCGGCACTCCCCCTGGTGGTCAGTGTGTGTCATAGCAACTGGTCGTTCTACTGTTCGGTCAAAATAATGCGCTTACAGTTGGTGAGTGCAGCAGGTGGCGGGAGCCTCTACCGCCTCCGTGACAGTACTAAGGATATCTGACTGCTGATCTAAGCTGTCAGTTGGACATCCCCCAAGGGCTCCTGGACTGCAAGAGGGTGCAGGCTGGGCTGAAGGACCCCCCACCCCAAGTGCACGAATTTCATGCACTGGGCTTTTAGTAGGATAAAAGCCTAATATGCTAAGTGTCCGACAGTTTGTTCAACCATTTGACCAGTGTTATGACGCGCACTGACCACCAGGGGGCAGATGTTCCGACCGGTAGGTTAGCTTGCTGCTGGGGGTTTGGCTGATCAGGACTGGCGGAGATGGCTAAACATGCCCTGGAGCCCTCCCGCAGTCCTTTCACAGTCCTGATTGTGCACTGGTGGGGTCCCTCAGCCTGGCCTGCAACCTCTCGCAATCTGGGACCCCCTCAGGGGATTTCGGAAAGCCAGTTTCAGCCCGATCCCTGCAGGCCAGGCCAAGGGACACCACTGCACAAATCCGTGCACCAGGCCTCTAGTTGGTGTATAAAAATGAAACCAATTTCTGAATAGTGATTTTATATCCTGTTACTTTACCGAATTCATTTATCAGTGCTAGTAATTTTTAGGGGAAATTTTTAGGATTCTGCAAATGACAGTTTTACTTCTTCTTTTCCAATTTGGATGCCTTTTATCTCTCTCTTGTCTAGTTGCTATGGCTAGGATTTCTAATACTAAGCTGAAGAAAAGTGGTGAAAGTGGACAGCCTTGACTTGTTCCCAATCTTAAGGAAAATGCTTTTAGCCTTTTCCCATTGAGTATTATGTTCGCTCTTTTTAAAAGGTAAGCCAAGGGAAAAATTTCAAGGGCCAAGTTTAGGTAGCACAGTTGGTGAACAGATTACAAAGGTAATGCAGTTTCTTCAAAATTATCCCATAATCTTTGGGCAGGCATTTATCTGTGGTTGACTCCATTGCGATTACATGCATAGGGTTCTCCCATCCACTACGTACTGAAGGGTCAGCCTTACTGATGTTATCAATACCACAGGGAACAACAGCCTAGATCCTACATCACCAGTGACGACATTCCTTACCAAAGTCACTGCTGTCATCCACAAGGATGATTTCATGGAGAAGCCGGGCTGGTGTGCGGTCCAGGACGCTGTGCACAGTCCGCAGCAAAGCAGACAAGGCTTCGTTGTAGAAACAAATAACAACACTAGCGACTGGCAGATCTGTAGGGTATATCTTATCTTTACATCTGCAAAGGTGAATGAGAAAAATTCCAACAATTTAAAAGGCTCAAATGTTTTAAGTTATTATTCACTACACCTTAACTACGATCTTATTCTGCTTCTTCCTTGCACTATAACCATTTTTTAAAAAGCATTTAAGGAACAATGTGGTTTCTTACTCAAGAGTTTTACATGTTAATAACTTCTCCCTCTGATAAGTGCTACTCTGCTTATTTTAAACATTTTAAAAACTTGGGTTTTTTTTCATTTTTGGTACATAGGTTACATAAAATCATTGCAAGTATTTTTAAAATATATTTTTATTGATTTCAGAGAGGAAGGGAGAGGGAGAGAAAGATAGAAACGTCAATGATGAGAGAGAATCACTGATCTGCCTCCTGCAAGCTCCACATTGGGGACTAAGCCCACAACCTGGGCATGAGCCCTGACCGAGAATCGAACCGTGACCTCCTGGTTCATAGGTTGACGCTCAACCACTGAGACACAATGGCCGGGCTCATTGCAAGTTTTTAATGCAGCACTTGTAAGTTGAAGTTCAGCTTCTCCTCAGTGAGGTCTCAAAAAGGAAATAGAAATATAAAACTTGTATCTGAAAATTTCATTTTTTACTCAGTAATAGAAAAACATTTGAGTAAACTATATGCATCAAGATAATGGAAGAGCTTCCATGCAAGTACCTAATAGGTGGCTTTATACGACAATAAAAAACCCCCCACCAACTTATAGAATCAAATCAGAATTCCATGCTCTTTTGCCCTTCCACTGGCTAGGCCCAGCCTACCCCAGCCTCTTGCCACTCTTCCATTATAGCTAAACTGAACCATTTGGGTCCCTTTGACAAACTATATAGCTTTATGCCTTAGTCTGTCCCCCTACTCTCTTGCTTCACTGCTCAGTCATCATTGAAAAACTTTCCCTGACCACTCCAGTTTGGGGGCCCCATTTCACTAGTTTCCGTCACAGCCATCATTCTTATGCTACTACAATTACTTGTTTCCTTATTTATCTCCCCTGCTAGACTTGAAGGCCTGTGAACCCAAAAATGTCTTATTCTGTTCATTTTTGAGGCCTAATACAATGTCTAGCAAACAGGTGTTAAAATAATCTATATGTGGAATGACTGACAAACTATCTATAATAATAAAAGCATAATATGCTAATTAGACCAAACAGCCGAACGACCTTCCGGACGTCATTCCGGACCTCCTTCCAGACAAAGCCGTGGTGGCAGGGGCTGAGGCAGGGGCAGTTAGGGGCGATGAGGCAGGCAGGTGAACAGTTAAGGGCTATAAGGCAGGCATGCAGACTGGTTAGGGGTGATGAGGCAGACAGGCGAGCGGTTGGGGCAATCAGGCAGGCAGGCCAGTGGTTAGAGGCAATCAGGAAGTCAGGCAGGGGAGCGATTAGGAGCCAGTGGTCCCGGATTGTCAGAGGGATGTCCTGGATTGCGAGAGGGTGCAGGCCAGGCTGAGCCTCCCCACCCCCCCCGCACGAATTTTGTGCACCAGGCCCCTACTATGAATGAAAAGCCTTTGACAAAACTAAAATAATGAAAACATAAAAGTGAGCAAGGAGTCAAATTCTTCACTGATTTACTGGATTCATGGCAAAAAGGAATACATTAACATTTTAAAAAAACTTATGCTCAGGCCCTAGCTCGTCTGGCTCAGTGGATAGAGCATCAGCCTGCGGACTGAAAGGTCCCGGGTTTGATTCCAGACAAGGGTACATGCCTGGGTTGCAGGCTTGATCCCTAGTAGGGGGCGCGCAGGAGGCAGCCAATCAATGATTCTCTGTCATCATTGATATTTCTATCTCTCTCTCCCTCTCCCTTCCTCTCTGAAATAAATAAAAATATTTTAGAGAAAACAAAACAAAAAAATTTATGCTCATAAGGTTATATAATTACATGCAGTTGGCCCCTCTCTTCTTTCTCCACATTATTTTAACTTTCAAAAGGGACACAGCAAGTTCTAGAATTTTGTTGGTACAGTCTCAGACTATGTGGATTCAAGTGTCATCAGAGTGGAAATGTGGCTTGAGTTATCTAGTATCCGGAATAACAAAGCCTAAGTGCAAAGTATTAACACCACCCTCAGACTTATTACACTGGCACTGACAGTACTATGTCACTAAACTGATTAGCAGAACCCGATAAGGAACGTACGCTGCATTCCTTGTATCTGGCACATCTCTGTGGTAGCCCAAGTGGTTGCGAATGAGCATATTGAAAGCATGCTTCTGAAACCCCAAGTCTCTCAACTCCTGATCATGTTCATTAAAAATCATACCTGCAAAAGAGTGAAGTTATAGTCAGTGCATGAAATCTGCAAAAGATTACCATTATTGTTATGTTATGATCTTAAGAAAATCTTCACTTTAAACTCTCATCTATACTAATAAAAGGGTAATATGCTAATTAAGCCAGGAGACCTTCCAGACGACCTTCCAGACCTCCTCCCGGACAAAGCCATGGAGCGCAGGCTGAGTGGAAAGGGCCTCTCTGTGGGTGGGGATTAATGGCGGAGCCCAGGCCAGGTGGGAAATGCCTGCCTCTGCTCTGCCATTGATCACAGAGCCCAGGCCTGGTGGGCAGGCAGGCAGGCGGTGGGGAGGAGAGGGACAGTTGGGGGTGAGCAGGCCAGCAGGGTGGGGGCAGTTGGGGGTGAGCAGGCCAGCAGGCAGAGTGGTTAGGGGCAATCAGGCAGGCAGGCAGGTGAGCGGTTAGGAGCCAGCAGTCCCGGATTGCAAGAGGGATGTCCAACTGCCAGTTTAAACTGGCGGCAGGAGTGGCATTTGGGGGCGAGCAGGCCAGCAGGGTGGGGACAGTTGGGGGCAAGCAGGCCAGCAGGCAGAGTGCTTAGGGGCGATCAGGCAGGCAGGCAGGCAGGTGAGCAGTTAGGAGCCAGTGGTCCCGGATTGTGAGAGGGATGTCTGACTGCCGGTTTCAGACAGAGAAAGACAAATACTGTAATATTGTATTAATCTCACTTATACAGGGTGGGGCAAAAGTCTGTTTGCAGTGGTGAGTACGCAAAATACAGTATTCTTGTATTATTTACTAGAGGCCCGGTGCACAAATATTTGTGCACTCGGGGGGGAGTGGGGATCCCTCAGCCCGGCCTGTGCCCTCTCGCAGTCTGGGACCCCTCGGGAGATAACGACCTGCTGGCTTAGGCCTGCTC
>NW_005370385.1:836916-856842 GCF_000412655.1 Myotis brandtii
TGCCTGGCCAGAGGGGCTGATGGCCGTTTTCAGGCTGGCCATGGCCGTGGGCTGGAAGCAGGTATCTGGGATTTATTTATTTATTTATCTTGAAACATTGTAGCCTTGAGCGGAGCGCAGGGCCGGCCAGGGCAGGCAGGAAGCCTGGCTTCTTCCATCGCCAGGGGCAACCTAAGCCTCCTGCTCGCTCCAGCTCTGTGGCTGCCGCCATCTTAGTTGGATTAATTTGCAAATTTGCTCCTGATTGGCTGGTAGGCGTGACTGCTGGGTGTGGCTTGTGGGTGTAGCAGAGGTATGGTCAATTTGCATGTTTCTCTTTTATTAGTGTAGATAATATCCTGCCCCTACTTTTTGTTTCTTTTCCTCTTGACTTCCCTAGTTCAGTGAACCTGCAACAAAGAATTACACATGATCCTTCTCCACACCTATAATTACATGTACAGTTGACCTTAAACAAAGTGGGGGTTAGGGGCACTCACTCCCCACCCAGTAGAAAATCTACTTATAACTTTTGTCTTTCAAAAAACTTAACTACTAATATCCTACTGTTGACTGCCATCATTACCAATGGCATAAACAATTATAAAGAAAATCATAAGGAAGAGAAAATACATGTATAGTACTGTATTGAAAAAAATGTATGTATAGTGGACACATGCACTTCAAACCCATGTTGTTCAAAAGTCAACTGTACATTAGAACTTATAGCAAAAGTCTGTGCCATATTTAGAAAACCAAGAGATAACACTGAAATCTGGAGAAAGTGAAATACAGCTAAAGAGAATGTTGAACAGGAAGCAAATCTTGGGAGTAAGTCTAATCTTCCTCAGAGAATGTTATCTTCATGATCTGCAAGGTTTCATCAGAAAGAGAAAGCTAAAAATAGAAAGTCTTGGTTAAGTGAGTGGGATATATGACTTTTTTTAAAAAAAGAAAGAAAACTACTGACAGCTTAAATGTTTAGAAAACTCTCTGGCACAAGGTCTGAAAGAATAAATTACATCAAGAGCTGTTTTTGTGTTTTCTTTATTTTGGAGGAGTGCAGTGTGGATTGATTTGGAGTGACAAGGTGTTTCCTCTGCAGTTCACACCGATCGCCGGCTCTGCCCCCAGCAGGGGACCCCCATCTCCCGCCATCACTGGCTCCACCCCCCGCCCAGGCCTAATGCCTCTGGCGGAGGCTTTAGGCTTGGGCAGGGGCTCCCCCGCAGCTCCAATGGCTGGCTCCACCCCTGCCCAGGAGCCCCCTGGCTCGGGCCCTTCCTACGCTGCTCAGGGCCCACATGGGGCCTGCCTCGGAGTAACCTGGGTGCCGATGATGTTCCTGGGACCCAGGCCACTGGGTGCCTATGTATGCAAATTAACCGCCATCTTTGTTGGGTTAATTTGCATACTCATCTGATTGGCTGGTGGGCGTAGCGGAGTGACACCAATTTGCATGTTTCTCTTTTATTAGTGTAGATTGTAGTACTATTTTCCATACAAACAACTGTAAGCCTACTTTTGCCCTACCCTGTATATGGAACCAGATTTGTGGTTGGCAGAGATGGGAAGGGGGATGGAGATACTGCATGAAGTTTATCAAAAGGTACAGACTACCAGTTACAAATTCTGGACATGTAATGTATAGCATGGTAACTACAGTGAAGAATACTGTATCATATATTTGAAAGTTGCTAAGAGAGTAGATCTTAAAAACAGGGGTTTAATTTAGCTTAGTTTACCCCTTCCCCTCCACTAACAAAATTACAGCCAAATTTCAATTAATTAACATGCCAGAAAATAAAAACAAAACAAACAAAAAAACATGCCAGAGGAATTATTTCAATTAATTTTATAACTGTCGATTAAATCAGAATACCTATTTTTAAGTTTTGTTGTTGATAATCTTTCTAAGGTGTACTTTGCAGGTACTTTTCCAATTGTTGACAGTACACTATTCAGAAATCAGTGTACATTTAACTATTACTATATTGCCTTACATTAAATCCTTCTAAATTAACTTTTCTTTATAAAGAAATTGAGTGGGGGTTTTCTCAGTTTGGATTATGGCCAAATGTAGACATAAAATTTGCCATTAGTGATATTTAGTGCATTTTCAGTGTTATACAACCATCACAACTACCTAGTCGCAGAATATTTCTGCTACCCCAAAAAGAAACCCTATCACCATAGAACAGTTACTGCCCTTTCCTCCCTCCTCCAGCCCCTGGCAATCACTAATCTCTTTCTGTCTTTTTTAATTTGCCTATTCTAGACATTGTACATAAAAGGAATCACACAATATTTGACCTTTTGTGTTCTCCTTCCTTCACTTACAATGTTTTTAAGATTCACCATAACTTCATATATCATAGCATACATATATCATAACTTCATTTCTTTCTATGCCTGAGTAATACTCAATTGTATCTATACCACATTTTGTTTGTCCTTCCATATCAGTTGATGGACATCTGAGTTGTCTCCACCTTCTGTCCATTCAGAAGAATGCTGCTATAACAATTTGTACACAGCCCTAACCGGTTTGGCTCAGTGGATAGAGCATCGGCCTGCGGACTGAAGGGTCCCAGGTTCGATTCCGGTCAAGGGCATGTACCTTGGTTGCGGGCACATCCCCAGTAGGGGGTGTGCAGGAGGCAGCTGATCGATGTTTCTAACTCTGTATCCCTCTCTCTTCCTCTCTGTAAAAAATCAATAAAATATATTTTTTAAAAAAACAAAAAACAATTTGTACACAAATTTTTGTTTGAACACCTACTTGCAATTCTTTTGAGTATATACCCAGGAATGGAATGAATTGCTAGGTCATACGGTAATTCTATGCTTATTTACTGAGAAACTCTTTTCCACAGTGGCTGTGCCATTTTACATTCATAGCAGCAATATTTGAGCGTTCTAATTTCTCTACATCCTCACCAACACTTACTACTTTCCTTTTAAAAAAATTATAACCATCCTAGAGGATGTATCTCATTGTGGTTGTGGTTTGAATTTCTGTAAAACTAATTATGTTAAACATCTTTTCATGTGCTGGTTGGCTATCTTCTTAGGAGAAATGTCTATGAAATTGGGTATTTGTCTTTTTATTCTTGAGTTGTAAGAGTTCTTTAGATATTCTGGATAATGGACCCCTGTTAGAGATATGGTTTGCAAACATTTTCACCCATTTTTGGGGGGGTTTTCTTCACTTTCTTGGTAGTATTCTTTGATGTTATTAAAGTTTTTAATTTTGATGCAGTCCAATTTATTTTTTCTTTTGTTGCTTGTATTTTTGGTGTCATATCTAAGAAACCATGGCCAAATCCAAGGTCATGAAGATTTATTCCTATGATTTCTTCTAAGGGTTTTATGATTTTAGCTCCTACATTTAGGTCTGATCCAATTTCAGTTAATTTTTATATATGATATGAGGTAGGGGTCCAACTTCATTCCTTTGCATGTGAGAATCTAGTTGTCCCAATGCCATTTGTTGAAAAGACTATTCTCTCCCCATTAAATTGTGTTGGCACCTTCTTTGTTGTTGTTGTTGTTAACCATCACCTGAGGATATTTTCCCATTGATTTTTAGAGTGGAAGGGAGGGGGAGAAAGAGACATACCCATTGGTTGCTTCCCGCATATGCCCCGACCAGGGCCAGAGATCAAACCTGCAACCAGGGTATGTGCCCTTGGCCCGAATTGAACCCAGAACCCTTCAGTCGGAGGGCCGATGCTCTATCCACTGAGCCAAAACAGCTAGGGCCTTGGCACCTTGTTTTTTGAAAATCAATTGACCACAGCTGTCATAGGTTTATTTTATATTTATCAACCATCCACTAATCTATGTCTGTCCTTACACCAGTACCACACTGTTTTGATTACTATAGCTTTGTAGAAGTTTTGAAATCAGGACATATGAGTCATCCAACTTAGTTCTTTTTCAAGATTGTTCTGGAGACTGCTAAATCTCTCAAACAAGCTGCAGCTGATGAAAGTGTGTCCCAAACCTATCAATAAAAGGACGAAGACCCAGCACTAACACCCACTCTGTCTTGCTTCATAGCTGGGCCTTGCCTGGGCACCTCCAAGCCCAATACAAATAGCAAATAGTAGCCCTCTGCAGATCCCTCTGTAGCTCCTGCTGTGTGATCCCAGGCAGTGGCTGACTTTGCACCTCCCTGGAAGCCCTAGAGCCAGTGCACCCAGTGGACAGCTTCAGACCATAGCAGATTACAACTCTACCCATCCACAAGTGACACACTCATGGGGGCAAACTCAGTGAGCACCAAAGCCTTACGGAAG
This sequence comes from Myotis brandtii, assembly GCF_000412655.1. NCBI lineage: Eukaryota > Metazoa > Chordata > Mammalia > Chiroptera > Vespertilionidae > Myotis > Myotis brandtii. Next base: position 841,200 of record NW_005370385.1, read on the forward strand.
CAAGTCCTGCTCCACAAGGATGTTTCCTGCACAACAGCTCTCTCTCTGTAGTCGCAGCTGGTCCTCACAGCCAATTGGCTTGAAGGTCAACTCCTCCCAGTGATGCCAACAGCAAACAAGGCTCAACTACAAGACTGTGCACACAGCTCACACAGGGGTGCACCTAGAGTGCCCAGCTCAGGTGACTGGGGAGGCTGAACCACTGGGCCCTACAGGACCCCTACTACATAGGCCACTCTACAATTCCAGGAGACATAGTAGCTCTATCTAATACATAGAAACAAACACAGAGATACAGCCAAAATGCAGAGACAAAGAAACATGTCACAAATGAAAGAAATGGAAGCTAGCAAACTACTGGATACAAAGTTCAAAACCATGGTTATAAGGTTACTCAAGGATCTTCATGAGACTTTCAAGGATCTTAGTGAGAATGTCAAAGACATGAAAAACGACCAGTTAGAAATTAAGCATACACTAAGTGAAATAACGAATAATTTACAGGGATTCAACAGTAGAATAGAGGATTCTGAGAATCAAATCAACGATTTGAAATATGAGGAAGCAAAAAACACTGAATCAGAAGAACAAAAAGAAAAAAGAATCCAAAAAGAAAGTGTAAGGAGCCTCTGGCTTCAAGCATACCAACATTCGCATTATGGGGGTGCCAGAAGGAGAAGAGAGAGAGCAAGATATTGAAAACCCATTTGAAGGAATAATAACAGAAAACTTTCCCTACCCGGTGAAAGAAATAAACTTACATGTCCAGGAAGCGCAAGTCCTCTTACAAACAAGAGGAACCCAAAGAGGACTACACCAAGACACATCATAATTAAAACACCAAGGGTTAAAGACCAAGAGAGAATCTTAAAAGCGCCAAGATTTCAAGGGAGCACCCACATGACTGTATCAACAGAAACTTTGCAGGCCAGAAGGGAGTGGCAAGAAATATTCAAAGTGATGAATAGTAAGGACCTACAACCAAGATTATTCTACCCAGCAAAGCTCTCATGTAGAATTGAGGGCCAGATAAAGAGCTTTACAGACAAGAAAAAGCTAAAGGAGTTCATCAACACTAAACCAATATTACATTAAAGGTTAAAGGGTCTTCTTTAAGAAGAGGAAGAGGAGGAAGAGGAGGAAGAGGAGGAAGAGGAGGAGGAGGAGGAGATACAAATATGAACAATAAAATGGCAACAAATGCTAGTACATATCTATCAACAATTGAATCTAAAAAAATCAAAAATAAATGAACAAGAAACCTAATGAACAAATAAACTAGTGAATAAAACAGAATCAGAGGCATGGAAGCATGGAACAGACTGACGAATCTCAGAGGGAAGGAGGGCGGGAAGAGGCCAATCTTTGCCCTTAAGCAAGCCCTGTCCATTGTTTCTGTGCATCTAGGCCAGTGATGGCGAACCTATGACACGCGTGTCAGAGGTGACACGCGAACTCATTTTTTTGGTTGATTTTTCTTTGTTAAATGGCATTTAAATATATAAAATAAATATCAAAAATATAAGTCTTTGTTTCACTATGGTTGCAAAGATCAAAAAATTTCTATATGTGACACGGCACCAGAGTTAAGTTAGGGTTTTTCAAAATGCTGACACGCCGAGCTCAAAAGGTTCGCCATCACTGATCTAGGCTAATACACTTTTGAAATGCCCCCTTTCAGACATCTCAAGAAAGCACATAATCTTAAGTACCCTGTAATTGCATCCCTGAGTTGCTTTTCTTCCACCTCCATGTAATCTTTCGTACATTCCCTCCTTAATTTCTAATGCATAAAAGAAATTGCAAACTGTTATTCTTAGAAGCATTTATCTCCATCCGTTGAGATCTTGATCCCTCTTTTTGGCTCAAATAAATTTTTATAAAACACTAGAGGCTGGTTGGCCGCCGCAGTGAGCGTCATAGCGACCGGTTGTTCCATCATTCTGGTCGCTTGGCTCTTATTTATATAGATTTCTACATGTTTGAATGTTTCTTTATTAGCTGTAATAGATTTTTTGTGTATTCTTTAGGATCTTTTTGAGAATTTAGTTGTTCAGTGAGGCAATTTGGGTTTGTCACTTCAAATAGCAATAATTCTCTCACTGCTTCTTTCTAAGGCAAATATGATAAACCCAACATTACTTCTGTATAAAAGTTTTACCAAAATAACTTTGAATAAGAATTCTTCCCACTAATACTCTTAAAAGTCTACATGGCTATTTGAAAAAGATTAGAAGACGTATTTTATGAAAATGGAGTATTAGCTTCTGTTTCCTATCATTTTAAATTCTTTTAACTTCATGTATTAAAAAATCATTAAATCCTAGAAACTGATTTTATTTTTTTGAAACTATGCTACAAAAATGTTTTAACATTTCCTTTATATTTGTCCATCTTTCAATTTCTTTAAATACTATTTTATGCTTCCATGATAAGATTAAATTCCTTTTAAGTTTTAAAGAAAACCAAAATGGCTCATTTATGCCTTAAAATAAAGTTTGCTAAAACCAGTACTTGAGATTTATAATATTCAAAAACATATACAGTCGATTCTTGCTACCGCCTTGAACAGAATTTTTGAAAAGTTTCTATTTTATACTCAGATTTTATAAAATTCTATATTTATTAAATATTTACAGCAACTTAATTAGTATAAGCAGAAATTAAATATAAGTAATCTCAAATTATTTCTCAACCCAGTGGTTTATGTTGTTTTAACTAATTCTGTAACTTTTAAAAATATCTTAAATAGAGTCAAACATGTTCCCTTATTAAATAATAATAGCAATTAAAATCCTTCCCCACAGGTTCCACTGTCTTTCCAACCACTTAATTTCTCATTTTCTATTCTGGACCTTACTAGTTTTTCCCAAGTCCTCATAAAGTACTGAAGTCAGAATTGGACATATTAGAATATAACTTCTCTCTAATTCTGCAAAATCATAAAGACCTCAGCTAGTTCATGAATGAAATAAACTGGTGGGGGAAAAATGATACATTTCTGATCCCCTGAACAACACATGACTTAAAGAATAATTAAAACTTAAACTTCCAATGATTAGATATTGACATGCTGCTAGCAAAAATCAAATACACTTACCCAATTCAGAAGAGAATTTCATGTTGCCTTTTTCTGCATCTTCAATATGATTATCTATCACATCATCAATCTTGTTTTCTTTGAACTGTAATTCTAATATTCGACTTGGGCCTCGGGTGAAACGGGGATAGAATTTTTTGGGGAATGGCCCATGGGGCCCAGACCCCTTGATGGGCACATTCTTAAGTGGCTGAGTCACTTCACTGAAGTTGAAATAAACAAAAAGCAAAATCGTCCAGGTTGCAGATGTAAAAAGGCATCCATAACAGAAATATCGAACTGTGATGCTTCCCATTATAAACCTAGCATAGCTGAAGGGCCATTTTCAGTTTCCTAAAAGAGAAGGATAGATAAGTTAGACACTTCAGAATATCTGTAAATCATCCACCAAGTTCATATTCAATGTTTCTCAAACCAAGTTGCACTTCTGAACTATTTACTTAGGATCCCTATGCATACTATTAAAGATTCAAATGGAAGAAAATATGAGAATAGCCAAATCAAAAAATAAATGCAACAATTAAAAACACAGGCCAATGAGTTAATGCTCAGAAAACCAACGGCAGCAAAACAGCTGACTTATTCACCTGTCCGCGTTAATGGATACTGCTCCAGCTTTATTCTGGATTGCTTTCAGTGTGGTGTTTTTTCAGATTCTAACTTTTAATGAGGGAAATACCAGTCCAACATGTGTGATGACAATACATCTAAGATCCCTTCCAACTATAAAATTACAACTCTTTTAACCCAAGGATCTTAAAATCTGTTATTAAAAATAAGCAACTAAAAAAATAGTTCTACTTTCTAATCAAAGATTAAGCCTACCCTAATGCCTACTCTAGATTAAACAGTTACATTTTAAATAACCAAAAGCGCTGTGGACTAAAAGGGGCCACATGCTAACCTGACTAACTCAGGGAAGGCCTGCGTGGCAGCCTTGCAAACTCAACAGACCTAACGTAACCACAAAGGATGATCTGAAATTAAAACCTTTAATTAAAAAGCCGTTTATAGTGGACTAGAGGCCTGGCACACAAATTTTGTGCATGGGTAGGGTCACTAGGCCTAGCCTGCGATCAGGGCCATATTCCCCAACTGCCCACAGCCAGCCCCACCCCCCACTGCCACCCACCTCCGGTTCCCCGTTCGCCATCGGGTGTTCGGAGCCTGCTGGTCGGGGAGAGGGACCAAGAGGTTGGCTGTTCCCTCCCGCTTGCCGGCCCCGCCCCCGCTGCAGGTCACCCTCTGTGTGGGGCAACCCTCAGGTGTGGGCCTTGGCCTGGCACTGCCTGCGTCCCCCGCCACCCACTCCCGGTTCCCCATTCGCCATCGGGCAATCAGAGCCTGCTGGCCGGGGAATGTGACCAAGAGGTGGTCAGTGTACCTCATAGTGACTGGTCAAGCGGTCATTCTGGTCATTCTGCCGTTAGGGTCAATTTGCATATTACCTTTTTATTATTATATAGGATTATGTCCTAGGCCAGTATCTTCCCTGACAAAGATCAACTTAGATCTTTACTGAGCCTATTGTCTTTTTGAATCTAAGATAACAGAACTTTGGAAAGTCAGGGTAACTTTTAACTTCCCCTTTTCTGGACCCCTCTGGGCACAACATATGGCGCCAGGGCGGGGACTACAAATCCCTCATTGTTATTGTTATCGTGTTAATTGTTGACTGTTATCTATCCTGTACCCACCTAAGTAAAAGAAGCATGGTGTCTATCATTTTATCTTTTATCCAATCCTAGAGGTTTCCTGGCTTTGCTTTCCCTCCCTAATCTATCACAAATGGATTCCCTCTAACCCACTTACATCTCCACCTTAGATGGTAAAATAGGTGAAAAACCCCATTCTCTAGAGCATTATCTCAATTTGTTGAGCTTCTGCTTCCCAGCAATTGTCGACAGTTTGACTCAAATAAACTCACAAAAATTCTTTACAGACTCGAATGTTTTCATATGTTAACAGAGTTCAAATAATTCTATTTCCCCTCTCCTTATGATGTCCTATAAACAACAGAATATCGAACCAATTCAGGTTTCTCTCACATCGATAGTTCTCTATCTTTCCCTCTCTCTTCCACTCTCTCTAAAAATCAATGGAAATATGTCCCTCCCTCTCCCAGGTATTTTTCTGGGAGGCAATCAAGTTGGCTGCCCTGTTTGAAAAAAAAAACCAATGGAAAAATATCCTCGGGTGAGGATTAAAAAACAAACAAATAACATAGCACTGAAGTTTTCCCTACTGTCAGGTGGAAGGGAAGCCCGGGAATGGATGCATGCCACCGCAAGGCAGATGGGACGGAGATAATGGACCCTCCCAGGAGGCGGGAACTTCCTCAACTCATGCCCCCCGCCCCTCACCAAACACCTGTATAAAAAGAAGTGACCCCCTCCCTGCTGGCACGAATTCACTGGCCCTGCCTTTGGGGCTTGTAGGGCTCGCCTGAGAACGAGGATTAAACCTTCTCCTTTCCCTTTTCTGACCGGCTTGATTCTGTTTCCTGCGTCAGGAACTTTACACCTACACTTTTTGATATCTGATCTTCATGGAGGCCTCACAAAACTTCCTGAGGAATTCTCTGTAAAGAGACCAACATACATACAAAATAGTCTCACAGAATATTAGGGCACAGAAACCCTATATAAGTAATGTACAAATAGAAGAAATCTATGAAGAGTTACTAATGCATTACTCCTTATTTCTACAGTATGAAATAATTTTAGAAATAGTAGTATTACCACCACCCCAAATCCAAACAAAGCAAATCAGCAGTGTTTAAGTCCAACTTCAAAAATTAAGCTGCTAGTACGTTATGCCACAAGTCTAGAAGATGGTCGGTAAATAGCTCAATTCTTGCTAACCAAGTAGCTATTTTACCACATGTCAATTCAAAAGCTTAAAAAACAAACAAAACAACAGCAACACCCAAACAAACAAAAACTCTCCCACTACAATAATACCAAAGAAGCGGGAAATGACTGCAGCTCAGAAGGAAAGTCAGGCACCAGTGAAAGTGCTGTCCTGTCAGCTGTTAGCAAATGAAAGAAATGCACATAAAAACAACTGCTTTATTTAGAAGTGAAAGAAAATATTCTCTAAGCAATGTGAATGGAGCCATCAAAGAAAATAAGACAAAAGGTTGCAAATTTGCCACTTTGCAACAAAAATGTAAAGAATAGAGACATTTAGGTAAAACATTAGATTTTTAAACTAAAATACATTCTAAGTTCCTAAAATATTCACTTGAGGGTAGGCAAAAACCAAGCAAACAACATCAAAAACAAAAGTACCATTTCTTGAAAAGGCCATGGAATTCTGAAGTACACAGGCTGCTGATTCCAATAAGAAACTATACATTTAAGGAGCCAATCCCTTCTTCAACTATATAATGAGATTTCTATTTAGATTGTTTCCTCAAACCATTCTAGGCCTTCCCACTTCCACATTGGCCACCTTAAACCCAAACACAGAAGGGAACCATGCAAAAGGGACAGAGAGGGGAAAGCCAACCAATTCTTCCTTAACCACAGGAAGAAGCCAGAGGACTCTTCCATCAAGCAGCTCTGACCAATAGATGGACACTCTGACATTAATTCACATCTTTTCCTTTACCCCAAGTCCCACCAGCTTGTTGGGCAATGTCCAGAGCCCTTCAAAACCCATCTTTAAAATTTCTTCATTCATGTACCTCCTCTAACCGTCACCCATATTCTATTTAAGTAACCCTGCCCCTACCCTGATTCACCATCGTTTGGAACTCATCTAATAAATAACCTCTTAAATCTTAAATTAAAGCCACACTCTGCCCACAACCCTCACTTCCCAGCGGTGTCAGTCTTCTCCACGCTACACTACTCTTCAACTTCACTGCAGACAAAGTCCAGTCACTCAACTTTTCCTTTCTTGTACAGCTTATATTTCTTTTGTTTCTGTGTCCAGGTACACATCCCTTAATGTCTTTACTTTTTTCTCTATTTGCTTGGAACATGTTGGATAATATTAGAAAGTGCTAAATGCTAAGGGGTAAAATAAGACAGGGAAGAGCAATACGAAGTGGAAGAGGGTGTGTGAAATTTTAGGTAGATGGCCAGGGAAAGTCTCACTGAGAAGGTGATACTTGAATCAAGGCCTGAACAAATCAGTAAGTACTACAAATACCTGGGAAAGAGCTGTCCATGCAAGGAAGCAAAAGCAAAGACCCTCAAAAATAAGTGCCTGGTGGGGTCAAAGAGTATGCATCATGTAGACCACATGCTCTGGTCACAAGACAACCACACAGATTAAAAACCAATCAATGACAAAAAAAATAACTAGAAAAATGAAACATATAAATGGAAATTAGAAATTATTTAGAACCAAATAGTGAAAATACTTTTCAAAACTTATGAGATAAAGCAAACACCAAATTTAACTGTCTAAGAAATTAAAACCTCCAAACAAAAATCAAAATCTGAACATTTAATCTAATCTGTGCTAACAAAATAATGAATCCAGCATCTACAAAGTCTGTTTGCTATTCCTTCCATAGGCAATTACCTAGGTCAAAGCAAATGTTTAAAGGTCAGTTAATACCAAAACTAGAGAACAAATTCTTTCAATAATAAACTTGAATAGTTAAGTAATCCAAAACTTCAACAGTTAGATATCACTGTAATATATTTTTCAAAAGGTAAATGAATAAAAGGATAACCAGTTGTGTACACGAACTTTCAGGGAAATAAGGCAGTATGGTTTTATGTTTTTCTTTAGTCATGGTCTGGTAGTTGCTCAGGGACACCTGTAAGTTGAGAATCAGGGTTTTGCCAGGGGAATACAGAAGAATGAGGAGAGGTATGTGCAATGTGCTGATTAGAATGACAGACCACAGGTCAAAGCCAGGCAAGGAGAAATGTAAGGAGGTGGAAGAATGGAGCAGGATGAAAACTATGGATGGGCTAATGTATTAGAGGTCCTGATGTGGCTGAATAATTGCTGAAGTTATGTTACCTGAGAGAGTGATCTGGAAAGACTGAGTGTTGTGGTTGGAAAATGAGCTGCCAACACTCAGACTGTGGAGAGGTACAACTAGTGATATATCCTTTCCAGATACAGAACTAGAGATTTTCTAAGAACAATTTGCCTACAGTGCAGGCACACCTGAAAACCAAACTTATTATTGCTACTGTTAGCATCTACTGTTGTTATATAAAAAACTAGTGGCCCAGTACACAAAATTCATGCACATTAAAAGGGAATTAATTAGAGGAAATAATTTAATATTGCTATTTGCCCTTTCTCTATAATAGAAGTGTCAGAAATGAAAGAAAATTAGTAAAATGTGTATGAAAATCTCCCTCCTGTCAGAGTCTGGGGCACACTGCAGGACCCAGAGTCAAGTCCCCGCCCACCTGCACACACCACGAAATCGCACGAGACCCAGACCCGGCCGGCCCCCCCCCCGTCAAGCCCCACAGGGCGGGGGGCGCAGCCTCAGGTCCCCCGGCCTGGCGCCAGGGTGGGAGGCATGGCCTCAGGTCCCCCCTCAAGCCCCGCCAGGCTGGGAGGCACAGCCTCAGGTCCACCAGCCCAGCACTGGGCGGAAGGTGCGGCCTCAGGTTCCCCAGCGTGGCCTCAGGTCCCCCGGCCCTGGCACAAGGGCGTGACGACCATTTGCATATTAGCTCTTTATTATATAGGATTATATAGGATGTGTTGTGGCACATTAGATCACAGAAGTCTAAAGTGTCCTGAGATCTCAATCCATTTAAATCCCTGCATCATTATCAGATTAGAATGAGGGGTATTTCTCAACAGCACAATAATTTGAGCTAAGACCCATTTTGGGATGCTTTTCACGGTCAGTTTCTCTCAACAAAGAATGCAGCATACACCAGCTACTAAATTATGCTCCATAAAGTAGTTAAATCATGTCAAGTTCACTGAGACAATTCCTGTTATGCAAAGTCACTCTATACATGATACTTTAAATCAGCGGTTGCCAACTGGTGGTCTGCAGATCACTGGTGGTCCGTGAGGTCCAAAAGGTTGGCGACCACTGCTTTAAATCATTCCATTAATCTTCTATTCATAGTCTATAAAAATACTGAAGAATCCAACATTTTTTTTCTGAAAAATCATGAAATAATCCTAAAGGAAAGGCTAATATCTACCACAGTAGGAGCTCTATATGCCAGACACCATGAAAGGTGCTAGGGATTTGTATTTCAGGCTCTATCATACTAAGAAAAAAAAAAATTCAGAAAATAAAGATGAGCAAAAAATTAAAAACCACCTGAAATCTCACCACTATTAATGTTTTGCTATAAATTCTACTACTTATTTTTAATCTTTCCATATTAGCTATAAAACGTTATACCACTATCGGCACTTACTGAAAAATAAATTTAATGAACTCAGGTTAGTGGCATTATTGATACTTTTCTGGTTACTTTGCTTTATTTAAAACATTTTCTACAAAGAACATATGTATGCCTTTAATAATCAAGGCAAAAAAAATATTAGGAAAAAAATTCCTAACTTAAAAAATATAAGAACAGATTGGAGAGGATTAAATGTTAAGGCTTTGAATCTCAGAAGCAAATGGGGATTTTAGCTAAAATGAAGTTATTTAATCCCATTAATTTGTCAAAAATTTAAGAATAAAATCTGAACAATGAACATTCTAAAGCATAATTTGAAAAACTGTTTTTCTTCTATGAACCACTAACTAGTTTGAAATTTGTGTGCCTTTCACTGTTCATCATTTTTTTACTACAAGACTAATGCAACATTCTAAACAAGACAGCTTTCATTTTCCTTTAATACAAAATAATTGTTATAATATTTAATGAAGTTTAAGATGTCTACCTTTAAATGTTACATTTTTACCTTTGAGTAGTTTCCAGCTATTTTCTCGTCAGGATACTCTCTATTCCAAAGTGTCAAACAGCAAACATTTGTTAGGTTTTTCCATAAAAGAGACACATCGGATTTTAATTCAGCTAGTCATGTGAGTACAAATACTGATTTACAACAGTGCCCTTCCTAAATACCCCTGTGAAATTACCAGGTGATGACAACACAAAAGCACACATTATTTCTCATTTGTTATCTGCCCTGTAAGACTAGAAGAAAACATTGCCACCAACATGTTTCATAATAGCAAATAAGAGATTATTGAATGAGAAAAGGTTCAGAGCAAATTCCAGACATCATATGCTCTCCAGAAATAATCAACCCTTTGACATCCTCTGATATTTATGAATCTCCTCTAAGAAAATCTAAGGAGAACATAAACCTATGTAGTGTCTCTATTTTATAACTCAAATGCAAAGGAAAACTGCATGCTGATATTGATGGGAGAAAGAAGCAAAATTAATTAAATGCTAAAAAACAAACTAAAAGGACAGACAACATGACAAAGCACCTAAAATAGCCAAACCTGGGATATCTACTTGGTCAGTGAATATGGGCTGGTAGAGGCTAACCATTACTCTTTAATGCCCTGTCCGATCTAATGCCCAAGCAGAAAAGAGAAGCTCTCCCTGGTTAAGACAAGGAGAGGACAATAAGGAGAGGACATAAACACTTCATGGAATCATTACATTGCAGATCTTTCTAACCATACATTCTACTATAAATATTTAATCTGCTTTATTGGGATGTCATATTTTAATAACTCATTTCTGACCCTATGTGCCACTCAAGGAAATACCCTGACTGCACCTGTATTTATCTAAACAAAACAGCTCATATTATGTCAACACAGGGGTCATAAAATCAAATGTAGTCAGAAGACAACCAGATAAATGAGGAAAAAGAGAGAAAACGTAAGAGCGGTGGAAGTAACAGGGCATGTCCCTCACCTAAAGAAATCATTTGATCCAGTGATCCTACTTCTAGGAATATTATCCTAAAGAAAATGAAACACCAATCAGAAAGAATGTATGCATCCCTATGTTCATAGCAGCACAATCTACAATAGCTAAGATCTGGAAACAGCCCAAGTGCCCATCAGTAGATGAGTGGATAAAAAAGCTGTGGTTACCCTAACCGGTTTGGCTCAGTGGATAGAGCGTCGGCCTGCGGACTCAAAGGTCCCAGGTTCGATTCCGGCCAAGGGCATGTACCTTGGTTGCGGGCACATCCCAGTAGGGAGTGTGCAGGAGGCAGCTGATCTATGTTTCTCTCTCATTGATGTTTCTAACTCTCTAGCCCTCTCCCTTCCTCTCTGTAAAAAATCAATAAATTAAAAAAAAAAAAAGAAATAGCGATGGAGCTGCCCTGTGTCCCCGACCACGCGCTCGACACGGAGAATGAAATCATGGCGAAGAGGCCCTGGCCGGCAGCTCCGTTGGTTGGAGCGTCATCGCGATGTGTCCAGGTTGCAGGTTCGAGCCCAGGTCAGGGCACATACAAGAGCCAACCAGTGAGTGTGTAAATGTGTGGAACAGCAAAGCAATGTGGTTCTCTCTCGCTCTAAAAAGAGAAAAAAAAAAATCAGCCCGGCTGGTGTGGCTCAGTGGTTGAGCGCTCATGGACACAGCAGGCGGTGGGGGCGGGATAGAAGGGGTCAATGGGGGGAAAAGGGAGACATATGTAATACTTTCAACAATGAAGATTTAATTAAAATAAAAAGAAATTTAAATTCCAAAATTGCAAAAGCTCTGTTGATCAGCCAGCCTCCATAAAATAAATAGTATGAAAACACTTAGGAACCCCAAAATTATGCAAGCTATTATCTCTTGTTCTCATTCTGCCCACAAAAAGGGGATTAAACCCAAAATACATCTAAAGAGGGTGATCACCCTGAAGAGAACTCAATCTTAACTTTCCTATAATCCAATCCCTGCCTTGCTTTCTTCTCCCTTCATATAATCTTCTTTATGTCCCCTCCTTAATTCCAAATGCATAAAAGAAGCTACAAACACATTTTTTAAAATATATATTTTTTTATTTCAGAGAGGAAGAGAGATAGAAACATCAATGATGAGAGGGAATCATTGATTGGCTGCCTCCTGCATGTCAGACCAACCCCGCAACCCAGGCATGTGCACTTGACCAAAATCGACCCCGGGACCCCTCAGGCCACAGGCCAATACTCTAACCACCAAGCCAAACCAGTTAGGGCTACAAACACATTTCTTGAAAGCATTTTTCTCTGTTGAGATCTTGGTTCCAGGAATATCCTCTGTTTGGCTCAAATTACTATAAAAATTTTCTACAGGTTTGGGTGTTCTTAGGTCAACAAAATTAAAAATAGAACTAGCCCTGACCAGCACTGAGTAATGGTTAGAGCACTGGCCCGAGGACCAAAGGGTATAGGGTTCGATTCCCAGTCAAGGGCATGTACATGGGTTGCAGGTTAAACCCCCAGGCGCCTGCAGGAGGCAACCAACCAACCAATGTGTCTCTCTCACATCAGATTTCTTTTTTTTCTCTCCTTCTCTCTCTGTTACAGGCAAAAATAGAATATTGGGGACTAGCTATAAGATACTAGAGGCCCGATGCACAAAATTAGTGCAAGGTGTTCGGCCATTGCAATCCCTCGTAGCCTCGGCCAGCCCTCGCAGCCCCGGCTTCATCCAGAAGGTCATTCTTCTGTTGGGTCTAATTAGCATATTATCTCTTTATTATATAGGATATTAACCTTGATTGTTTTGTTCTAATGAAAGAAAGTACATTCTGCTCTAGCTGGTTTGGCTCAGTGGATAGAGCATCAGCCTGCAGACTGAAGGGTCCCGGGTTCAATTCCAGTCAAGGGCACATACCTGGGTCCCGGGCTCCATCCCCAGTATGGGGTGTGCAGGAGGCAACCAATCAATGATTCCATGTCATCATTGATGTTTCACTCTCTCTCTTCCTCTCCTTTCCTCTCTGAAATCAATAAAAATATATTTAAAAAAAAGAAAGAAAGCACATTTTAACCTGACCTGGGTGTTAACCTTGGAATGTGGTCCATTCTTATTGGAGAACTGCCTATTATCATGGAAAGATTAACAACCTTGTTACCCAAACAATGGAGTCCTGCCCCAGCCAAGTTGTCTTCTTCTTCACTCCTGTAATACCCATTTTGAATGCCTATTCTTATTCCTTTGCCTAGTTCCCCAAGTAATCTTGGTCCTACCCCGTATAAGCAGCTGGCTTATGAGGGAATACAGAGCAGATTTTCGTGGATGTCCTGCTGCTTTCCCATACTGCTGGCAGTATTGGAATAAATGCTCATATGGTTCAAATCTGTCTCTGCTTAATTGGTTCAAGTACTGACAGGCAGCCCAGACCCACTGGTTGTCTAGTTTGATCTCCCTCTCCCTTCCTCCTTCCCACTCTCTTTTTAAAAGTAAATAAGTAAATAAATAAATAAAATCATCCAGCCAGTATGGGTCAGTGGTTGAGTATTGACCCATGAACCAAGAAGTCGCTGGTTCAATACCTGGTCAGGGACATGACCAGGTTGCAGGCTCAATCCCCAATAGGGAGCATGCAAGAGGCAGCCAATCAATGATGTTTCTCTCTCTATCCGCCCTTCCTCTCTCTCTAAAATCAATAAAAACTTATTTTAAAAATAAATAAGGAAAGAAAAAAATCAAGGGAAAAAATATCCTTAGGTGAGGACTAACAAAAAACAAAAAATAGATTTACATACTACACAACTTACATACTAGACAACCTACACTGGTGATAGATTAGGAAGGCTTTCTCCCACCTTCCTAATCTATCATCAATGGATTTCATGTAACCTACTTATGTCTCCTCCTTTGTAATGTATAAAACAAGATTTTAAAAATGCCATTCTTTGGAGCATTATCCCAATACATTGAGATTCTGTTTCCCAGCAGTTGCCAACAGTTTGGCTCAAATAAACATAAAAATTCTTTACAGGTTTGAATTTTTTTACATTAACACTAGCAATTCCACTTCTGGGTATTTATCCTAAAAATCCAAAACACTAATTTGAAAAGATATATACACCCCTATGTTCACTGCAGCATTCTTTACAATAGCCAAAATATGGAAGCAACCTAAGTGTCCAAATGGATAAAGAAGTGGTGCATGTATACAATGGAATATTACTAAGCAGTAAAAAAAGAATGAAATCTTGCCATGTGCTACAACATGGATGGACTTAGAGGGTATTATGCTGTTAGGTGAGTCAGACAGAGAAAGACAAATACCGTGTTATTTCACATTTATGTGGAATCTAAAAAAACAATAAATGAACAAATAAGACAGAAATGATACAGAGAACTGATAGTCTCCAGATGGGAGGTGGGTTAGGGAGATCTTGGTGAAAAAGGAAAAAGGGATTAAGAAGTACAAATTGATAGTTATAACAATAGTCATGCAGATATAAAGTACAGTATAGGGAGTACCTTATATAATAAAAGCCTAATATGCTAAGTGTCCAACTGTTAGTTTGACCGACCAGTCGCTATGACATGCACTGACCATCAGGGGACAGACACTCCAACTGGCAGGTTAGCTTGCTGCTGGGGTCCGGCCGATCGGGACTGGGCAAGACAGTCCTGGGCTGGACACGCCCTGGATGAATCAGTGCACAGGGCCGTTTCTGCCCGACCCCCTGCAGGCCAGGCTGAGGGACCCCACCAGTGTACGAATCCATGCACTGGGCCTCTAGTGGTTAATAATGTAGATGTTAAGAGATGTCCAAACCTGTAGAGAATTTTTATGAGTTTTTTTGAGCCAAACTGACAGCATATGCTGGGGAATAGGATCTCAAATGCTCCCAAGTATAACAGTACAGCAGTTTCTTTTTTTTGCTTCTTTTTTAAAAAAATATATTTTTGATTTCAGAGAAGAAGGGATGGGGGAAGAGAGAAATATCAATGATGACAGAGAATCACTAATTGGCTGCCTCCTGCATGCCCCCTACCGGGGACTGAACCTGCAACCGGGCATGTGCCCTTGACCAGAATCGAACCAGTCCACAGGACGACGCTCTATTCACTGAGAGAAACTGGCTAGGGTTGCAGTTTCTTTTATGCATCTGAAATTAAGGAGGGAAAAGGGAACATTACGTGAAGGTGGGAGAAAGCAAGGCATACAGGGATTGGATTATAGGACAGTTAAGATTATTTGCTTTCTCTCGAGAGTGGTTAAGTCTTAGTCTGAAAGGGTGGCTCATGCATTAGAAGGATGGGTCTATAAAAAAAAAGGAGGAGGATGGGTCTAAAAAGAGGCATTTCTAAGGTGTGTGAACCTAGATATAAAAACAATGGTCGGGCTTGCTTACAGCAAAGATAAACCCCTTACTAAAGTCATTATATTCCTGGGACATGACTACCCCCACCATGACCTGTCCAGTTAGGAATTTATGATCAGATCACCCTGTGTGGTTACTTCCCATAAAACCCCCTTTTTTTGGTCCACACTTCATAAGGTATATAAACGTATAATCACTATATTATACTAGTACTAGGGGCCCAGTGCACAAAAATTTGTGCACTGGGGGGGGAGGGGGGGGTCCCTCAGCCCAGCCTGTGCCCTCTCGCAGTCTGGGACCCCTCAGGAGATAACGACCTGCTGGCTTAGGCCTGCTCC
>NW_005370385.1:857870-867198 GCF_000412655.1 Myotis brandtii
GGCTGAAAGTGTTACAAAGTTTCAAACTGCCAGCTCAGAGGCCGGCAGCGCAGGCGGGGAACGTTGGCTTCCTCCTTCAATGAAGGAAGCAAGCCTCATGTTCGCTTTAAGCTGCCTGGCTGCCGGCCGCCATCTTGGCTGTCAGTTAATTTACATATCTCCCTGATTAGCCAATGGGAAGGGTAGCGGTCGTACGCCAATTACCATGTTTCTTTTTTATTAGTGTAGATACCTAGAATGAATATAATAATGTATGTCAACTATAATTTAAAAATACATTAAAAATTTTTAAATAAAAAAAGGGGGTAACTTTTGCTTAGAAGCCCAATCCTAACCTTAGAACAAGAGAAGCTGGACAAACTGAAAATTAATGACACTTTTGGACCCATCAGAGAACTAAAGTTACAGGGCAAACTGCCACCCAAACCTGGAGAGATACAGCTGAGATCTGCTTACCTGGAGCAAACGCTGCTGGAGCCATAAACTTGTGCTGGAGCTGGGTGTGAACTGGCATGAGCGTTAGAAACTCCAGAATGCAGTCCTGGGGGCTGGCACACTTCTGTGGGCTTTACCTCCAGGATCCCCACCAGGTCCTCAAGGTGAAGGTGAAGATCCCAGAAAGATCCTCTGGTGAATCTGGCAGGAGAGGGAAAGAGTAACCACTGTGAAACAAGCCCAAAGCCTTCTCCATAAAAATGGTTGGTCTGGCCCTGCCAAGGCAAACTCTGGCAGGACTCGAAATTCCATAATCTAGGAGCTTTATTCATAGCAACATAAATTTATATTAAGTGGATTATATTAAGCGGATGATGTTATAAATATCCAAATAGCCCTTGGCAGAAAAAAGGTTTCCCACCCCTGGCTTATCGGAAGATTGGGAACTCTGCAGCTAGGAAAGGGAGTAGGTTGCAAGGAGGAAAAGCTACACCTTGGAGAACCCTTGTGAAGGACACAGGCTGAGACTTAATTGGAAGATTACGGAACTCTTACACTTCCTCTTGCTTTACCACCAGAACAACAGTAAAATACACATTCTTCTCTAACCCACATTCACCACTGTTGACCACATTCTGGGCCATAAAACATACTTTAACAGGCATAAAAGATTAGAAATCACACAAAGTATGTTCTTAGACACAATGAAATTAAACTAGAAATAACAAAAAAAAAAACACCAACCCTCAGATATCTGGAAATTAAAGCCTCAAGAGAAGTTTAAAAATATTTTGAACTGAAAACAAAATTTTTTGAACTGAAACTATAACATCAAAATTTGTGGGATGCAGCAAAAGGAAAAATTAGAGGGAAATTTATAGCATTAAATGCTCATATTAGAAAATAAGAGCTGAAACCGGTTTGGCTCAGTGGATAGAGCGTCGGCCTGCGGACTGAAAGGTCCCAGGTTCGATTCCGGTCAAGGGCATGTACCTGGGTTGCGGGCACGTCCCCAGTGGGAGATGTGCAGGAGGCAGCTGATCGATGTTTCTCTCCCATCGATGTTTCTAACTATCTATCTCTCTCCCTTCCTCTCTGTAAAAAATCAATAAAATATATTAAAAAAAAAAAAGAAAGAAAATAAGAAAGATCTGAAATCAATAACCTAAGCTTCCACCTTAGGAAACCAGAGATAGAAGACCAATTTAAGCCTAAGGCTACCAGAAGAAAATAAACAGAAGCCTATAAAATTTAAAACAGAAAAAATAAAAAAGATAAAAGTCAATGAAACCAAAAGCTGGTTCTTTAAAAAGATCAATAAAATTGACAAATCTCTAGGCAGGCTGCTGTACAGACAGACAGACCTGAGCAGAGCAAGATATGGGGAAGGTCACCAGGATGGAAAGTCCCAGGTGCCTAGCAATGAACAATTAATTGTAGGGTGGGACCTCACCCCCAGGGTGCCTTTTCCTCCCATACTACAATGCTGGTCATGCAGTTTGAACCCTGTGACCTTTCCTCCCTAGAGATAACATCTATGTCTCAGATGCATTTCAGCTCCAGGCCCAGATAAACAACAAAACCAGCCATGGATGACATCAGGACCAGCTGCATTGAGTAACAGGTCAGTCAATCAGTGGAGACCACAACCCTGACAGGACACACCTGGAAAACTGCTGAATATTCTATTAAGATCTTTCCCTGGGACCTCCCCTAAAACCTCTGCCCTTAAAACCCTTCGGACAGAGGACTCAGTGTGCTCTCCCTCCAGGGAGCACATCCCTGCCTTTCCCTTTCCTGGCCTGTCCCCTCCAGGCCCCAGGCATATTACTATTAGCTTCCTCACTCCCAAGCTCCAAGGGCCCTTCCTTTACCTCTACAACTTGTTTCCTAAGCCCATTTCTTCAAGGAATTACTTTTTCTACCTCAGTAATTTACCCATTAAATGTTCTCTTACAATTTGGGTCTAGACCAGGGGTGGGCAAACTTTTTGACTCGAGGGCCACAATGGGTTCTTAAACTGGACCGGAGGGCCGGAACAAAAGCATGGATGGAGTGTTTGTGTGAACTAATATAAATTCAAAGTAAACATCATTACATAAAAGGGTACGGTCTTTTTTTTTTTAGTTTTATTCATTTCAAACGGGCCGTAGTTTGCCCACAGCTGGTCTAGACTCTGAATTATTTTCTAGCCAGAACCCAAGTACTGAGGTTGCAAAACCCAGGTTTGGTTTGACCCCACCAGTCAGACACCTGGTGCTGGTTCCTGCCGCCTACCACAAGGCTACCCACTCATCACGCCGCCTTCCCCAGAAGGGGGAGAAGATACAATTTACCAACATCAGAAATGAACGGAACATCACTAATGTTCACATGAATTAAAAGTATAATAAAGAAATTCATGCACTTTGAAAGGAACTGTGGGCCATGAGGCTGCAGTAGGCACAGGGGCGGGTCTTGGTCCATCCTCCGCACCCCCACCGGGTCCCTCCCATCACCCCCCCCATGTCTGCTGGCAGCCCCGTTCCTGCCGCCGCCGCCGCTCCCACGCCACCTCTCCACGCGCTAACACCAGCCCCACTCACACCTGCTGAAGGCATGGAGCAGGGGGAGGTGGAGAAGCTCTCAGAGGCGACCAGGGCTGGCAGCCGCAACTTACACCTGCTGATGGCGCCGAGTGCTTTGGACTGGCGCCGGGCACCCGCAATGGGTGCAAGTGGCGGCTCTGGCGCTGGCTGTGGGTGCAAGTGGGGCCGGCACCAGCAGCAGGTGCAAGCGCTGGCCAGGACCACAGTACACAGGAGCAAAGAATTTTCAGTAACCACCAGAGGCTCGCCCCGATGACAGTGACGGGTGCCCTGCCTTGGTCTGGTGCTCCCACTCACCTGCTCCACCATCCCGCCACGGCCAACACCTGCCATGTTCCGCACACGCCCCCTGGTGGTCAGCACACATCATAGCAACCGGTTGTTCAGTTGTTCCGCCGTTCAGTCTATTTGCGGATTAGCCTTTTATTATATAGGATGTTAATCATGCTCTGTTAACCATGATTGCCTTGTGTTGGTTAAAGAAAGAAAATTTTTACCTGGCTGGGAGTTGTATGCCCCCAGGACCTTGGGGAGTCGACTTTGGAACCATTCTCATTCAAGAACTGCCTATTATCATGGAAAGGTTAACAACCTCGGTGCCCAAACAATAGAGTCCCACCCCAGTCTCTTACTTCCCCATGCCTGTAATCCCTACTTCCCCATGTAATCCTTGTCTATCCTATACAAGCAGCTGGCTTATGGGAGATGCAGAGCAGATTTTCGTGGATGACCTGCTGCTCTCCCATACTGCCAGCCAGATTGGAATAAATGCTCATATATGATACAACCCTGTCTCTGCTTAATTGGCTCAAGTAGTGACAGGCAGCAAGGACCCATTGATTGTCTGGTTACAGAAACAGTTCTATGCCTACAAGTATAACTTAAGATGAAATGAACCAACTCCTTGAAACTACCAAAACTCACACAAAAACCTGCACACAAATATTTATAGCAGCTTTACTCATAATTGCCAAGACTTGGGAGCAATCAAGATGTTCCTCAAAAGGTGAATGGATGGCCCTAGCTGGTTTGCTCAGTGGTTAGAGTGTTGGCCCTCAGACTGAAGGGCAGTGGGTTCGATTCCTGGTCAAGGGCACATACCTGGGTTGTAGGTTTGGCCTGGTCAGGGCACTTGCTGGAGGCAACCAATCCATGTGTTCCTCTCACATTGATGTTTCTCTCTCTCTCTCCCTCCTCTTCACTCTCTCTAAAAATTAATAGAAAAATATCCTCGAGTGAGGATTAACAACAAAAAAACAAAAACAAAAAACAACAAATGAACAAACAAACACAGATCTAGACAGGAGGAAAAGAGGTGGGAGGAAGAAAAGAGTAAAGGGAGTCAAATATATGGATACAGGAGACTAGACCTTGGGTGGTTAGCACACAGTACTATATACAGATGATGTATTATAGAATTGTACATCTGAAACTTATATAATCTTATTAACCAATGTTACTCTAATAACTTTAATTTTTTAAAATGAGACACAGTAAAATTCATGAGGGGAATGCGGAAGATGGCTGTGTACGGGAAGGCAGGCTGCAAGATAGTGTGTGAGTGAGAGAAGGAAAGGAGTGTGGACGTGCGGGGCGTGTCTATTTGTGAGTGAGAGACAGCTATATTCCCAGGAACTGTTGGGGACAGCCGGACCAGGCTCCCCTGACCGGGCAGCCTCTACTGCTGCTGAAACCTCTCCCAGAGCGACTGGCTCTGCCGCAGAGGCTGCGCCATCTTGAAGGGGAGAGTGGCTGTGATGGGAAGCCCAGCCTTACCTTCAACCGGGAAGAACTCGGATACCTCCCGGGACCCTACAACCACCCAGGGACCAGCTGCAAACCCACAAACACTGGGTCTCAAGCAGCGCGGAGCGGAGCAGCCCTGCACCTTCTCATGGAAAGGTCAGACTTCACCTAGACTAGAGAAAGGTGAGGTCTGCGATCCAGGCTGGAGGGAGAAACACGCACAGCGGGATCGAGAGGTTCAGAGGAAGGCTGTGCCCCACAAAATCCGCGGCCATTGGGGTAAGCGTAATCCATGAATGTGGAAGGGGGTCCACGGGGCTGCTGGCAGAAGGCAACTCTAGAAATCAACCCATTGCTGGGATGGGCACAGAAAGGAAGCCTGAAGCTCTACTAGTATACCAGCTGTGCTGTGCCAGGGGAAAAAGACGTGTGCAGAGATGTGCACAGAATTGCACGCAGTGCGGGGCGGTGGGGGGGAGGGGGGGGAGCGGAGAAGTCACGAGTCCGCGCGCTTACTCTGGCTCTTTTTTCCCTTTAAATCCTTGCTTTTGATTACTAGGCCCAGTACATATGATCTCCCAATTAAAAACATTCTCAGAGACTGCAGGAGAAAGTTGTTTTTGTGGAACCTGTAAATCACAGTGGGGAGAAACAATCAGAAAACCAGCTAGCTCTGGGGCAGTCCATTCCCCCAACCTAGTATTAAGTGCAGCAGGGAAAACAAAATCTAAATACTGAGCAGAGAGGACTTATAGCCCCAGATGTCAATACAGTAACACTGCCACCCAGGGGTTGAATCACAAATTGACTCTTGTATAAATACAACTAAAGGCAGGCTGAGAAACAAAGAAATACTGCCTGCTTGAAAACAGGATTGTGGCTTATGACATAGAGAAGCGGTGGAATGCAGGGAACTTCAATACTGTCCTGACTACATGACAGGAAACAGGCATGCCAAAAGGAACAGTAGAGGAAGTGAATGACCTTCACTACTGCACATTTTTATTTTTTAATCTTTTACTTAAGAAACTAAATTTTTTTCTTTTTTTCTCACATGATTTTACCTTTCTAATTATTATATTTTTATTCTTAATCAGTATTATTACTACTATTACTTTACCATTTTTAAAAGTTTCATTTTATTTTTCTTTATTTTATTTTGGGATTAGTGTTCTACAGTCTATTTTCATTTTTCCTTTAGCATCATTTTACTCTATCTCAACTTTACCTTTATGCCAACACTCTCTTCCTCACTTTCCCCTTTTGTTGTCCTGTTTCTCTTACCCTATTTCTGCTTTAGATATTCCCTATTCTTTCTTTTTACCCCATTAAAAATTCATCATACTTATATATCTAATTTCCACTCCCCTGCTCCAAGTCCATACACACTTCTCTTTCTTCACTATCCAAATTTTTTCTCTCTTCCCTTTTTTCTTTTTTTGTTTTATGTTTTCGTTTTATTTTGTTTTGCCCTTCTTTCTCTCTGTCCTATTGTTGTTTTTTTGATTGTTGATTAGTTTGGTTTTTTTGTTTGTTTGTGTGGTTGTTCCTCTTTTTTTTGCTTCTGTTTTTCCTCTCCTCACTTGTTATTAGTTGTTGTTTGTAGTTTGCATTCATTTCTAGGTGTTTGTTGTTTGCATTTTTTTTGGATTAGTTATTGTTCTATTGGAGTTTTCTCCCCATATAAATAGTTTTTCCCTCTTCTTTTTTATTCTATTTCTTTTCTCTCTTACTTTCCTTCCTTTTCTCAATATCATTTTTGCACTCTTTTTTTTTAACTCCCTAATTCTCTTTTCTCTGGTGGTCACCTTTATTTGGGGTTATTAGTATCGTGAATATATTTGTGTTCAGTGCCTTGTGCATTGTGCCTTGTTGTGTTGTATTTTGTGCCTTTAAGTCAACGCAGGAGAGAGAGAGCTACATATCCATGACAACCTGAGAGGAGCAATCATGGGGAGACAAAGAAACAGCCTGCATACGAAAGAAAAGGAGGCATCACCAGAAAAGGGCGTAAATGAAATGGAGGCAAGCAATATGACAGAGAAATAATTCAGAGAAATGGTCTTAAGGTCGCTGTAAAGGTTGGAAGACAGATTCAACAATATTTGTAAGAACCAAGAGGAAATGAAGAAGAACCAAGAAGAAATGAAAAGTGACATTGCTGCAATAAAGAACTCAATAGAAAGCATCAACAGTAGACTAGAAGAAACAGAGGACCACATCAGTGAGCTAGAAAACAAGGTAGGAAAAAATACCCAAGCAGAGCAGTATCTAGAAAAAAAACTTAAAAAACAGGAGGAGAGCCTGAGGGAATTTTGGGACAACACGAAACAAATAAACATCCGCATAATAGGGGTTCCAGAAGGAGAGGAAACTGAGCAAGGAATAGAAAACCTGTTTGAAGAAATAATGACAGAAAACTTCCCTAATATAGGGAAGAAAAAAACTCACACAAGTCCAAGAAGCTCACAGAGTCCCAAACAAAATGAACCCCAAAAGACTGACGCCAAGGCACATTATGATTAAATTGGCAAACACCAACGACAAAGTAAGAATCTTAAAAGTGGCCAGAGAGAGACAGAAAGTTACCTACAAAGGATTCCCCCATCAGACTAGCGACTGATTTCTCAACAGAAACACATCAGGACAGAGGGAATGGAATGAAATATACAAAGTCATGCAAAGGAAGGGTCTGAATCCAAGAATACTGTCCCCAGCAAGGCTATCAATCAAAATTGAGGGTGAAATCAGTAGCTTCACAGACAAAAAAAGACTAAGGGAGTTTATCACCACCAACCAGCAATGCAAGAAATGCTAAAGGGTCTGCTGTAAAAATAAGAAATAGAAAGCGAAGAAGGAGCACAGGAATAAAGAATAAAAATGGTGACAAACAAGTACCTATAGATAATAACTGTAAATGTAAATGGATTACATGCCCCAATCAAAAGACATAGGGTAGCCCTGACCGGGTTGGTTCAGTGGATAGAGCGTCGGCCTGCGGACTCAAGGGTCTCAGGTTCAATTCCGGTCAAGGGCATGTACCTTGGTTGTAGGCACTTCCCCAGTGGGGAGTGTACGAGAGGCAGCTGATCGATGTTTCTCTCTCATCGATGTTTCTCACTCTCTATCCCTTCCTCTCTGTAAGAAATCAATAAAAAATATATTAAAAAAAAAGACATAGGGTAGCTGAGTGGATAAGAAAACATGACCCATATATCTGCTGTCTACAGGAAACCCACCTCAGAAAAAAGGACTCACACAGACTGATGGTGAAGGGACGGAAAAAGGTTTTTCAGGAGAATGGAAATGAAAAAAAAGCTGGGGTAGCAATACTTATATCTCACAAATTAGATCTCAAAGTGAAGGACATAACAAGAGATAAGGAAGGCCACTTCATAATACTAAAGGGACCAATCCAAAAAGAAGATATAACTCTGGTAAACATATACACACCCAATACAGGAGCACCCAAATACATGAAACAACTTCTGGAAGATATCAAGGGAGAGATCAATAGCAATACAGTCATAGTAGGGGACTTTAATACCCCAGTAACACCACTGGACAAATCCTCTAAACAAAAAATCAGCAAAGAAACATCAATCCTAAATGACTCACTAGATCAAATGGTCTTAATGACATCTTCAGAACATTTCACCCCAAAGCCACAGAATATACATTCTTCTCAAGTGCACATGGGTCATTTTCAAAGATAGACCATATATTGGGACACAGACAAAGTCTCTTCAAATTCAAGAAGATAGAAATCATATCAAGCATCTTCACATCACAATGGCATAAAACTAGAAATCAACTCCAATAAAAACAATAAAAAAATCAAACACCTGGAGGCTAAATAGCATGTATTAAACAATGACTGATCAAAGAAGAAATAAAAAGCATCATGGCAACAAACAACAACCCAAAATCTATGGGACACAGTGAAAGCAGTCTTGAGAGGGAAGTTCTACAGGCCTACCTCAAAGAACAAGAAACAACGGTAATAAATTATCTAACCCTACAACTCCAAGAGTTAGAAAGAGAGCAACAAGAAAAGCCCAGCGTAAGCAGAAGGAAGGAAATAATAAAGATCAGAGGGGAGATAAATGACATAAAGACCAAAAAGCAATACAAAAGATCAACAAAACCAAGAGCTGGTTCTTTGAAAGGATAAACAAGATTGATGAACCTCTAGTCAGGCTCACTAAGAAGCAAAGAGAGAGGACCCAAATAAACAAAATCAGAAATGAAAGAGGTGAAGTAACAACCGATCCCACAGAAATACAAATGATTATGAAAAAATACTATGAACAACTCTATTCCAACAAAATGGACAACCTAGATGAAATGGACATATTCTTAGAAAAATACAAGCTCCCAAAACTCAACCAAGAAGAATCAAAAAACCTGAATAGGCTGATAACTACTGAAGAAATTGAAACAGCAATCAAAAATCTTCCAGCACACAAAAGCCCTGGTTCAGACGGCTTTACAGGGGAGTTCTACCAAGCATTCAAAGAAGAACTAAAACCTATCCTCAGACTATTCCAAAAAATTCA
>NW_005370385.1:868908-871893 GCF_000412655.1 Myotis brandtii
GAGCATTATGCTAAGTGAAATAAGCCAGTCAGTGAAAGAAAAATACCACATGATCTCACTCATTTATGGATAATAAAGAACATTATAACCTGATAAAAAGATAGGTACGGAGGCAAAGAAGCATCGAATAGACTCTCATATTACAGTGGGGAGGCTGGGGAGGGTTGGGGGGGAGGTAAGAGATCAACCGAAGGACTTATATGCATGCATATAAGCATAACCAATGGACGCAAGACACTGCGGGAAATGACTGATTCTAGGGCTGGGACAGGAAATATACAAGATGAGCCTGGAGTACTTTGTAGTGTTAGCAAGGAACGAAGTGCATCCAAAAAAGACAAAAACAAAAACAAACCCTCAAAATGAACAACAAAACCCCATAATGGGGGTACGTCAAAGGAACAGATGGAATCAACGGAAAGAGCTCACAATGACCATAGCAAAAACAATCTGAGCAACCAAATAAAGCAGTATAACCCAAAGCATAAGATAAATACCTGAGTCCGTAACAATATAAATTATTAAATATATAAATAATAAATAAGGTAGAATATAATAGATCTCCCTGCAGAATTCCAAATAATTTATGTAGCTACTTTGCCCTCAAGAAAGTGAAGGCTAACTTCCACTCCTGAAATGTGGGCAGGAAATAGGGAATTCCTCTCAAACACTACTGTAGGGGGAAAAAGAGGAGAAAAGAAGTAACTTTACAGTGGAGAAGCCTGACAAGCTACCTCAACTGCGATCTGTTAACATGGTGATGAGAGTATGAACCCTCGATAGGGTGTGATGAGAATGACATTTTACTTCTGTGGTTTTCTTCCTCCAAATCCAAGTTCCCAATATAATAGTGAGAAAAATATCAGACAAATCCCAATTGACAGACATGCTATAAAATGACCCTTCATTATTCCTCAAAACTGTCAGGGTCATCAAAAACAAGGGAAGTCTGAGAAACTTGGCTGATAAACGGGCAAGAAGCACCTGAGGAACCATGATTACTAAATGCAATGTGGTATCCTGGACAGGACCCTTTGTTTTTACCTAATGTCCTTAGAACAGAAAAGGACATTAGGTAAAACTAAGGAAATATGAATAAAGTCTGGATGCTAGTTAATAATATATCACTATTGGGTCATTAATTATGATGAATGTGCCATGCTAACGTAAGTTGTTAATAAGTGAAACTTGGTATTGGATATATAGGAACTCTCAGCACTCTTTGCAATTTTCTGTAAATCTAAAACTATTATAAAATAAAAAGTTTACTTAAAAAAATTGCATGCAGGAGTCAGCCAATCAATAATTCTCTCTCATCATTGACGTTTCTCTCTCTCTCTCTCCCTTCCTCTCTGAAATCAATAAATATATGTGTGTGTATGTGTGTGTGTGTATGTAAATATATATATATTTAAAAGTATTTTAAAAATTGGAGGTCAGAACTTGTTTTATACTGCTAAAATCATCTAATCATATATCTGAGATTTGCTTCAAATCAGCCAATAGGAGATAAGATAGGTGGGGTTTAGATGAAAAAAAATTGACTTATAGATTTTTTTAAAAATATATTTTATTGATTTTTTACAGAGAGGAAGGGAGAGAGAGAGTTAGAAACATCGATGAGAGAGAAACATCGATCAGCTGCCTCCTGCACATCTCCTACTGGGGATGTGCCCGCAACCCAGGTACATGCCCTTGACCGGAATCGAACCTGGGACCTTTCAGTCCACAGGCTGATGCTCTATCCACTGAGCCAAACCGGTTTCGGCGACTTATAGATTTTAAAAAATATGTTAATATTTTAAGTCTAAATTTTCTACAATAAAACCTAATCACCCAACAAATGTTCCTCTGGCCATGACCCTTATATTAAGGTGCTAGGTTCTGTAGGTACAGGATGGGGCAACAGGTTTACAATTGTTTTCATATGGAGAATAATACAATAAAAAATAATACAAGAATAAACTGTTTTGAATTATTGTATTATTTTCCATACGAACAACTGTAAACTTACTTTTGCCCCACCGTGTATGTTGGTTCCTAGGGATTGTAATGTGCTTACACAATTTAGTCCTCAGCTAATTCTTGTGCGTGGAATCAAAGGACACAGATTCTGTGGGTTTTGTGTTTTTTGTATATATTTTCTCCTCACTTGTGCTTCCTCCTTGTTTTAATAAAAGTTTCATTGGAGACTAACTTTTCAATTTAATCTGGGTAACAGAATGTTCACATGGAAGTGAATAGTAAAGGGTGTGTATAGATGCTGAGTAGCCAAAAGGATGTACTGTACCAGTGTACTAGTCTCACAGTGCCAAGTCCACTCTCCCTATTCTACTCCAGTGATTCTAAGCCAGGGGCTAAGATATTTGGCAATGTCTGGAAAATTTGGCAATATCCACGGTCTTTTGGCAATGTCTAGATGTTTTTGGTTGTCCTAACTGGAGGGATTCTACTAGCATCTCATGGGTAGAGGCCAGGAATGCTGTTTAACATCCTACAATGCACAAGACCGTCCTCAGCCACACAGATTTATTAGGTACAAAATATCGACAGTGCCAAACTGAGAAAGCCTGTTATATTCTATTTTGCTGGAGCTGGAAATCTACATACGGCATTTATCAAACTATTGATAAATGAAAGAACTTGGATAAAGCTTGGGAATACATACGGAAATGTCTTCAGTCTCAATAATTAGTAAAGACATGCAAATAAAAATATTATTTTCTAACTCTTAAATTAGCAATGTTTTTATTTTTTACTTTTTAACATATATTTTTATTGGTTTCAGAGAAGAAGGGAGAGGGAGAGATAGAAACATCGATGAGACAGATCATTCATCAGCTGCCTCCTGCACACCTCCCACTGGGGATCAAGCCCACAACCCGGGCATGTGCCCTGACCAGGAATCAAACGGTGTCCTCCTGGTTCATAGGTCGATGCTTCAACCACTGAGCCATGCCGGGCTAGGCAGCAACATTTTTTTTT
>NW_005370385.1:871972-875473 GCF_000412655.1 Myotis brandtii
CCTCCTGCACAGGCCGTACTGGGTATGTGCCCGCAACCCAGGTACATGCCCTTGACCAGAATCAAACCTGGGACCCTTCAGTCCGCAGGCCGACGCTCTATCCACTGAGCCAAACCAGTCAGGGCAAGCAGCAACATTTTTAATACTCGTTGAAGTACAAGTAGTTAAATGATGCATTTATCAGTGATGAAGTTATATGTAAATTGCAGGGACTTTTTGTTTTTGTTTTTAAACTCTCACCCAAGGATATGTTTTTATTGATTTTGTGGAGACAAGGTAAGAGAGACACACACAGACATCGATGTGTGAGAAACATCGAACCATTGCCTCCCATACACACCCTGAACAGGGACTGAACCCACAACCTGGGTATGTGCCCTGGCCGGGAATAGAACCCACCATCTTTTTGGTGTACGGGATGATGCTGCAACCACCTGAGCCACTCAGCTGGGGCAACTGCTGGGCCTTTTTAAAAAGCACATTTGTCAACGGCACAAGAGCCTTAAAAACCTTCATCCCCCTGGTCAGTAATCTCACTTTCTCTAAGAATGAAAAATCCTAAAGAAAGAATAAATCAGATGAAAAACTTGGGCGTATCCTAAAGCAAACTCTAAAAAGTATTGCAATTAAGATGTAAACAAACAAATCTAGAACCAGGGAGTCCAATAACAAAAATTCCAGTAAGAGGCAACCATGGTTTGATCTAGAGCTGTGTAAGTCAGCGGAGAGGAGGGTCAGAGACAGAGCTGTCTGCACTTGTCAACTTGACTAGCCATGGGACCCTAAGGGAGAGGGGGAATAGAAACAACACCAGCTTTCAAGTCTGAATGACAGGAAGCACGGAGAGAACAGGTTTGGGAGGATTAACAGATGTATTTTGTTTTGTCATTCAAGAGAACACTGATATTGCCCATAGTTTGAAATTCAAATCTAATCCTCAGAGAGAAGTTAAAAATAAACATCAAAATTATAGTTTAAGTTACATGGACAGAGGAGGGTTTAAGAAATGAAGAGGGCAAAAGTGGATAGGGAGCAAGCACGGGACCTCTTGTGTGCAGGAGGAGCATCGCCAAGTGGGAAAACCTCGAGAGGGTGCTCTAACCAACAGCGCGGTGTCCCCAGGATTTAGAGAGGTCAAACCGAGGGCGTTAAGCTGGGGGTCATCAGACTTGGCAATTAGTAAGGCACGAGGGTCTTTAAGAAAGCAGTTTCAAACTGTGAAGAGTTTGGTAGCTCTTCAAAAGGTTCAACAAACAACCCTGGGGAGGAGGGGAGAGCGCAGCTGATGCTCCTGTCCGGTGCTGTGTGCTGCTTCTGTACTGCAGGTGTGCTTCCCAGCCAGGGCACAGCACTAGGCTTCAGGTTCCATCCCATCGGGAGAAAACGGGAGGCCACTGACAGATGCCTCCCTCTCCCCCTGAGGGTCCAAGTCCCATCAAGTTGACAAGTGCAGACCCTCCTCTCCACTGACTTCCACGGCTCTAGATCAAACCATGTTTTTTCTCTCTAAACATATCCTCCGATGAGGATTAAAAAAATGTTAAACACAAGTTTATCATATGACCCAGCAATTCCTACCCCAAAGAACAGAGACTCCAACACACCTGTAAACATATATTCACAGCAGCATTTCTCATAGGAGCCAAAAGGTGGAAACAACCCGTGTCCATCAACAGACAAATGGACAAAGGAATTGTGATACAGCTATGCACCCGAGTATCATTCAGCCGCGGCCAGGAATGAAGTCTCCATGGGCAATAGCACAGGTGGGCCTTGTACATCAATAGTCAGACACGAAAGGGCAAATACTGTACGATTCCACTTCTCTGAGGTGTCCGAACAGGCACGTGGGGCAGAATGGGGAGAGGGAGTTGGGGAGTTACTGCTTAATGGCTAGTTTGTTGGGGGTGATGAAAAGCTTGGAAACAGACTGTGGTGATGGTGACAGTGTTGTACATGCAGTCAGTGCCCCTAAATTGTACACTTACAGTGGTTAAAATGACATATATGTTATGTACTAGAGGCCCAGTACACGGATCCGTGCACCAATGTGGTCCCTTGGCGTAGCCTGCGGGGATCGGGCCTAAACCAGCAGTCCAACGCCGCCTGCCGCTGCCTGCTGCTCCTGCTTATCCCCACCCCGCTGCACCTGCTGCTGCCACGGCCACTCTGTAGGCTCACTGACACTCCGCTGCGGTCTCAAGGCGGCGGCAGCCAGCCATGAGCCCAGGGGGCAGCTCCTGTTGGTCAGCTGAGTGGCACTCCCTCTGTGGGAACACACTGACCACCAGGGGGCAGCTCCTGCATTGAGCATCTGCCACCTGGTGGTCAGTGTGCATCACAGCAGCCAGTCGACCGGTCGTTCTGTCGCTTAGGCTTTTATATATACAGATATTTTTTTGAAGTTAAAATGTTGCAAGGAACAGCACAGAAATTGTCTAGAGACGATGTGAAAAGCGTGGTCTGCTTTTCCATGACATTTCCCTCAGGAAGCTCAACTTTATACCAATTGACGGCAGGTTGTCTGCTTGCTGCTTTTCTAAAAGCGGCGGCAGAGCAGACCAAAACATCTGCTATTTCTAGATAAAAGGGAAGAATTGAAAGAAAAAAAAGAAAGAAAAGTCTGGTCTAAAACTGTGATTTGGGGGAGGCGAGCAGCACCACCACCGTATCTCGTGGGTGCACGGGACCATAAAACAGCTATTCAAAGTTACCATTTAATTTTATATTTTGAAAACCAACCAGATGTTTTCACAGCAGAAGGCCGGGCCAAATATTCGATGGCAGAAACCAAGCGGGCCGGCCTGAGTGTGAACACCCCTCAAGGGGCGCAGCCTCCTGGAACGGGGTGCGGGGCCTCCACGTCCCTACAGTCCTCCGCCCGCACGACCGAAACCGGGTCACCCCGCGACACAAACCACCGGCCAGCTGGGCACACAGCGGAAGGAATGCAAAGGGAACCTCTAGGCAGTGGCTCTCAACCTTCCTAATGCCGCGACCCTTTAATTCAGTTCCTCATGTTGTGGTGACCCCCGACCATAAAAATATTTTTGTTGCTACTTCATAACTGTAATGTTGCTACTGTTATGAATCGTCATGTAAATATCTGATATGCAGGATGTATTCTCATTGCTACAAATTGAACATAATTAGAGCATAGCGATTAATCACAAAAACAATATGTAATTATATATGTGTGTTCCGATGGTCTTAGGCGACCCCTGTGAAAGGGTCGTTGGACTCCCAAAAGGGTCGCGACCCACAGGTTGAGAACCGCTGCTCTAGAGGCTCGTCCACCCAGCGCCGGGGCGGGTTAAATTCTGACGGGCACCCAGCGGCTGTAGGAGGCAAACACAACAGTAACTTCTCTTTGGGACACTTTGAAGGAAATGTGCGCGCTGCCCGGGGCTGGGTTCGGGAGGGGGCGCGTTATTGATTCGCTCTGGTTCCTGCTGGGAGTTTTCCGCAATCCTTCCGCACCGCGCGGGCTCCGCCGGGCAG
>NW_005370385.1:876091-888895 GCF_000412655.1 Myotis brandtii
TTCTCCAGGACGTTGTCGAGGCTTCGCGCGTGGCCGGCGCCCTGGGCTGCCCGGGGCGCTCTTTGGGTTCCCCCTCTGATAGAAAGCCTCGTCAAGCGCAAACACCCGTAAACATGAAGGGATGCTCGGCGTCACTTGTGATGAAAGAATTGCGGGACGCTGGTTGCAGTGCAAAGGTCTCAGGCTAGCAATGCACCGAGGAGGCGGTGCAGGAGCCCCTGTGTCGCTGGGGGAGTGAGGAATAAGCTGCCCGGGGCGCTCTTTGGGTTCCCCCTCTGATAGAAAGCCTCGTCAAGCGCAAACACCCGTAAACATGAAGGGATGCTCGGCGTCACTTGTGATGAAAGAATTGCGGGACGCTGGTTGCAGTGCAAAGGTCTCAGGCTAGCAATGCACCGAGGAGGCGGTGCAGGAGCCCCTGTGTCGCTGGGGGAGTGAGGAATAAGGCACCCCGGGGAGCGACGCCCACGCAGCCCCTTTGGCCTCACCTGGCGACACTCCGAATCTTGGATTTCACGCCTGGCGCACCTACTTAGAAATCAAAATCTGCCCTTTACCCAGATCTCAAATGGCACTAAAATGCCCTTTGAGGAGCATTGCGGTTAAGCCCAGGGTCTTTGAGGTTGGGCTGGTTAGCTGGTGTATGGTCTGTGCTAGTTTGGCTTTACACTTGCCAGATGAAATACAAGCCTGAAATATGAATTTCAGATAAAGAATAATTTTGTACTATAAGCATACATACTTATACTAAAGTATTATTGTTTGTCCAAAATTCAAATATAGCAGGCATCCTGTATTTTTGCTAAATCTTGCAACCCTAATCTCGGGCAACTTCTAACCTTAGTTTTCTTATCTATGAAATGGGAATAATAATAGGACCTATATCATAAAGTTGTGTGGTTGAAAGATAATCCATGCAGAGTACTTACCAGGTGTATGAAAGATAACAGTAAGTGTTAACTCTTTAATTATTTCATACTGGTGTGTCTTAGGATAAATTCCTAGAAGTATGCCTTTGTTATAGAACTCTGGCTTAATTTACTAGTAAGGCTTGTCTGAGTATTCGGTCATACCAAAAAAAATGGTGTTTTGTGAAAAGCCTTGAGCAGGTTAGGAGATACTTCTCTACTAGCTGCAGAATACAATTCAGATTTTTAAATTCCCATATGAAAACAAAACATTGTCACCTCCCAGCAAGTATGGATTTCCTCCCAATCACACCAAGTAATTGGGTGTTGATTCGAATTTGTTTTCTATTCCAGAGTCAACTGAATCAATATTTGAGAGGTTGTTTAAGTAACATTTCTAGTGACTGAACTAAATTGCTACAAAGCTGACTTAATATTGGGCCCAGGGCTCTAAAAAAACATTTGTCTTTTTCTTTCTGCAAGCTGATAGTTACATCCTCCTCCTTTATACTTAAAAAAATTATTCTTAAATTTTAAAACTAGAAAAGGTGTTACTTCAAGAGGATGCTCTATATTTTTACTACTTTTTTTTCCTTCTGCTACAGAATTTCTATTTTGTATTTTACTCTAATTTTAACAGATTTATGGGTTCATTATAATCAATATTTTACTACGTGTAAAATATGGACCAAGAATATAATGATAATGTTGTGCTTATTTTGTACTGCTAGATTGACCTTTTAAAGTCTTAATCAAGTTCCCCTGGCCATCTGTAATATATGAGCACAGGCTTTTCCCATGTCTTTCTTGCAACAGGATTTATAGAGTATTTTGCTAAATACGTAACTATAAAGACATTGTAAACGGATTCCTTTTTCTTTACATTGCATTTATTATCTCAAAGAACACAAGCTTCATGAAGGGAGGGGTGTTTGCCGGCTCCATTTCTGCTGCACCCCAGCGCCTAGGAGGACACCTGGCCTGTGATGACCACTCAGTCAGTCATTGACTGAATGAGTGTAATAGATGAGCCCAACTGTTTATTGCTGTAAAAAATACTTTATGTGCGTGGCTCAATGGTTGAGTGTCAACCTATGAACCAGGAGGTCACGGTTGGATCCCTGGTCAGGGCACATGCCCAGATTGCGGGCTTGATCCCCAGTAGGGGGCGTGCAGGAGGCAGCCGATTAATGATTCTCTCTCATCATTGATGTTTTTAATAAAGATATTAGTTAAAAAAACAGTTTATGTCTTCTCCAGCATAGGCTATGTTTAGTGGTCCTGCCCTAAGTCTCCCCCTCTCCTTTTTACTCCTTTCAATGTATTCCTTCACTTATTTTCTCATTCTCTTTGTCTTTGTGAATTAAATATACTTCACTTTCCCAGCCACCTGCACCAGGGTGAATGCAACAAACATCCCCTCCATCGGAGAAAAGTACTTTAGGCATCTGGGAGTGTGTTCACACAGGACAGACTTGGAACCTAGCTGCCTCTTCCCCGATCTCACCTAAACAGTTCTCAAGTCAGAACAGAGATTATCAACAGGGCCCGTAATTGAAGAAATGTTAGGAGAGCTATAGGCCAGAGTTATAGGAGAAGAGACATGAAAAAGGCAAAATCAGAAGTGGGGCAAGTAGGGGTGTCTCCAAGTGACAGGACGGATGGGAACAAATGGGAGCTGGACCAGGACACCCAGGCAAATGGACTGGACATCAGAAGCTCAGGAATCCAACTAAGCAAGGTGCCAATGCCATTATCGATGTTGGCAGCAAGAAAGGAGTTGAACCAAAGTGGGTATTACCAACCAAGGGTCTCTGTGAGTATCTCTCTGAGAAGACCACTGGGTCAGCCCATCTTTCTGGAGTAGGAATAGAGTTAGCAAAGGCTCCAAAGGCGACCAGGACCAAGTGAGTTTAGCAAACAATTGGAGAGAATTATGTGATAGAGTCTCAGCTAATTGACAGCGTGCACTTCCAATGTTCAAGGTCTTGCCACCCCAGAAATTTAGTGGCAAATGAGTTACAAGGTCTTAAGGACTATCACGAAAGGAGCAAGGACAGTTCTGTTGTAGGCCACTCTGGCTGTATTTCATATAATGTCACGATGTTCCAAACTCGTGCTCTTCTCTATGTTGAAGGCCGAGGGGACTTTTTAACCTTCATTAATGAAAATTATTTGCTTTCATTTCAAGAGATGTCTCCAGTTCTGGGAAGACAGTATCCAGATACCACTGAAATGACTTGCAGCCCAATCGTCTCCTTAATTCAACACGCTCACTAATGTTTCCATAGCGGATGGATTTCAGATCAGGTCTTCGTAAGAAAAACTGCTCCTACATGGAAATAAAGAGTTTCATTAAACCAAGCCAATCTCTGGTCATCAAATCATGACATCACAAGAACTTTAAAAAAAATTTTTAAAAATACCTTCTAACTTCCTCTGTATAGGGACACACACACAATCTGGGACTTACCCCACACGTATGCACAATATGTGCTATGATGGACCATGGCAGAGGTAGGGTATATCCCCTCTCTCTGACTCTCTCAGTGATACTGAAGGACAAAAATCCCTCACTGCCCCTTTCCAATCAGTACTTCCTTGGGTTCAGAAATGGGGACGATGTGGTAGCTAAGGGCAAATAGACTCTGGAGGAAGACAACTGGGTTTAAATGTTGGTCGGTTCTGCTACTTATTAACTAGGTAACCTTGGCCCTTACCCTCATGAGGTTGTTGTGAGACTGAACACTTTAATACACGCAAAGCCCTGGGGAGATGAAAGCTAGCACATAGCCTCACGTCAGTATCGGCCACTATTATTACCACACCTGTTAGTCTTTTACGCTCTCTGAAGGAAGCACCAAGGATGAATATCTAATGCACTCAACCTGCTTCATATTAAAAGTAGTATTCTAAGTAGACCAAAGCCTCCTTATATTTTCATCTGTGTATTCCCAGTGCCCAGCATACAGTATAGTAATATTGTTGAATGAGAGGAACTTGCTTATTTAAATTAGCATATTATGGGCATGCCATGTTGGATTCTCCCAGGGACTCTTGGCCACTGGAGGTCTTTGCCATCTTCTCTTGTCACTGCCTAGTTAGTTCCCCAGGCTGGTTGATGCATGGGGTGAGTGAACCTAAGGGTGCGGGAGGGGTGTCATCATTTTGGAGTGAAAACAGAGAAGATCTTAGGCAGTATCTCCCTGTTTGAAGCCTTCTCTTATCCAATGTCACTCACTAAGGTTTCCAGTGTGCTGTGTCATACAGTCCCGTGAGTATGCCAAACATCATATTCTTTTTAAGTTAGATAAACTTTTTGTCACTATATCTTCTGTGATATTCAGTAAACTCATTCCTAGCTGTGTTCAAGTCGACTATTTAAATCTGTGATCAGAGTTCACAGAAAAGAAATCAACAATCATAGCACATAGTTACCAAGAAACTATAAGCAGTATAATTTAGAGATTACTTCAGGGGTAGAACTCTGGGCTTAGAAAGCTTACATTTTACTTCATACTTTTCAGTACTAAGTGCCTTTTTAGAATGAATTATGTTTTACTTTTTAAAAAATGATTTTTTAAAAATCAGGAAATATAATACATGCAAAAAGTTCATAAAACATGAATGTGCAACATAATGGATTATTGAAAAATCAACGTTGGTAATGCTGACTAGATCAAGAAATAGAACATAACTCGCATCCCAGAAGCCCCTGGCCTCCCCCTTCCTGGTTGGCATCCTTTCTCTTAGTTTTCAATGCCTTCTTGATTATGGAGTCACTTCTTTGCTTTTCTTTCTAGTTTTGGTATCTAAATATGCATATATAGATTATACGGTTTAATTTTACCAATTTTAAGTTATAGAAAAATACACTATATTTTACTGTATTTGGCTGCTTTTGTTCTCCATTATGTCTTTAAGATTTACCTATACTGTTGTATCTACTGTTGGTTAATTTCCGCTACCATAGCAATTAAATATATCACATTTATCCATTCTACTGTTGATGAGTATTTGTGCTGTATTCATTTGAGGCTAATAAACAGTGCTGTTTATAAACATTCTTATTATGTGTTCTGGTGCACAAAAGCATGCATTTCTGTAGACTGGAACTGTTGGATCATGGGATATTCATATCTTTTACTTAATATTGCCCAACTGTTTTCTAAAGTGAGCATGTGATAACAAGCACTCCCACCATCCGTGTCTGAGGATTCCTGATGCTTGCTAACACTTGGTCCTGTCAGATTTTAAATGATAAATATCTCCCTGAATTGTTGTTTTTAATCCTCACCCGAGGAAATGTTCTTCATTGATTTTAGAGAGAGAGGAAGGGAGAGGGAGAGAGAGAGAAATATCAATGTGAGAGAGAAACATCTATCAGTTGCCTCCCATACACACCCCAACCAGGGATAGAACCCACAACCTGGGCATGTGCCCCGACTGGGAATTGAATCCGTAATCTTTCAGTGTATGGAATAATGCTCCAACCACTGAACCACACTGGCCAGGGCTCTGCCTGAGGTTTTAATTCACATTGCCCTGATTGCTAAAGAAATTGAGTATTATTACTTTTATAACTTTAAATAATAAATTAAAGAAATATTAGATCAAGACCAGGGCATATAATATCACAGAGAGATTCTTACACATTTCTACCCATGTATCTGAAGGGAAGTCTTGGTGAGGTTACTGTCCATGCCTGTTGTGCAGGGATTCTGGATGAACGACTTTTGAATTGAAATGGAGCCACACTACAGTTCTCTGTACGTGCACCCATTTAGGTCCTGGCAGAGGCTTAAACTTGGGGACATGCACACATGAAGGGGCTTGGCTTTGGTATAAAAAAAAAAATCTTTGTGTTTTTTGTTGTTGTTGTTGTTTTTGTATAGAAATATTTGACTGTTTATAGAAAAGATGAAGGAGATCTACATGGCCCTGACCCAGTGGTTCAGTCAGTTGGAGCATCATCCCATACACCAAAAGGTTGCAATTTCTATTCCGGAGCAGGGTACATACGGGAGGCAACCAGTCAATGTTTCTCTCTCACATCAATGTTTCTCTTCTTTTCTCTTTCCCTTCTTCCCTCTATAAAATCAATAAAAACATATCCTTGGGTGAGGATTGAAAAAACAAACACAAAAGACTTGCATAGTCCCCAGATCAGCAGCAGCCACATAATTGGGAACTTAGTCATGGGAGAAGAGATCTAAGAGTTGCCTGTGCGGAAGGGAGCAGGAAGAGGTATTTGCTTCAGAGGGGGAGTCCTTGCGGGGGAAGGGGCCAAAAGACCTAAGCTAAACAAACAAACATATATCTACACTAATAAGAGAAACATGCAAATTGGTGTCACTCTGCTACGCCCACCAGCCAATCAGGATGAGTATGCAAATTAACCCAACAAAGATGGCAGTTAATTTGCATATAAAGGTGTAGAGTGAAGACTGAAGACTCTACCCGAGCGAAGACTGAAGACAACTGAAGACTGAAGAAGCTTGGCTTCTCTGCTGCGGCCAGAGTGGAGAAGCCTCAAGGCTTGCCTTCTCTGCTGCGGTTGGAGCGAAGGCCTGGGTCCTGGGTGCCAGAGGAAAACTGGTGCTGGCAGTCAGGGGAAGGAAGGCCTATTGCAGGAATCTCTTCATGCAATGGGCCTCCAGTATATATATAAAAGCCTAATATGCAAAATGTCCCCTTGGGAGTTCGACCGGGAGACTGGGAGTTCAATCACTCGCTATGATGTGTGCTGACCATCAGGGGGCAGCACAGAATGAAGGAAGGCCCTGGCTGGAAGCTGGGGAAGGGAGGCCCCCACCAGCAACCAGAATAAAGGCCCTGGCCAGCAGCCAGAAGGCCCCAATTGGCCCTGATCACCGGCCAGGCCTAGGGACCCTACCTGTGCATGAATTTCGTGCACCAGGCCTCTAGTAAATAAATAAAATACTCCTTGTGTTGGTTGATTCCCTTCTGAGAAACTCGAGTTTCCCTAGAAATTAAAAGTCAGGTGCAAGTGTAGCAGCTTCAAATGAACAATTGAGAACAAGGTCTGGAGATGAGTGGCTGAGCGGTGGGAGGGCTACCGCTAACTTAAGGAAAACAGAGGAAAGAACAAAACTTGCTGTCTGGAAAGGCAGTAGAAGACTTCTTCAGAGCAAGTCCCACTGTGTATGTTCATCTGTTCAAAGCACAGACATATCCTTTACCTTGTATTCATCCAGCCAGACGTGTACCAGTCTGAGGTTGTTATATCTCAGGGCTTTGAGAACTTGGGTTACATTTTTGAAAATATGTCTATCAACATGTCCTACTCGAGAACAGGGCAGTATAAAGAGCTGGCCTCCACACATCCAGATCTAGACATAAGAAAAACAGAAAACATAATCATGTGTGTTTGCTAATAACAGGCAACTAGTGATTTTTTTTTACAAACATAACATTAGCTCATGTTTATTAAGTTTCTTATTTCATTCAATCTTCACAACAACCCTATAATGTAGATATTGTGTTATCCCCCATTTTACAGATGGAGAAACTAATACAGAGATTGGTTAAGCACTTTGTCCAGTGACACAGGGCTGGTAAGTAGCAGAGTACAGGATTCAAATGCAGGAAACCCAGCCCCATCACCAGCATTCTGAATACTAGGTGATTCTGCTTCTCTTATATATGACCAGTTCTGAGGCTGATTATGTGTGAAGAGTGGCATGACAAATTTGTCTTAAAATATTCTCCACAATGGAATAATATTCAGCTGTAAAAAAGAAGGATCTCTTACACTTTGACACAGCATGGAGGGACCTGGAGAGTATTGTGCTAAGTGAAATAAGTCAGTCAGAGAACGGTAAGTATCACATGATCTCACCCATATGTGGAATCTAATGAACAAAATTAACTGATGAACAAAGTAGATCCAGAGACATGGAGACATGCAATAGACTGATGGATCTCAGAGGGAAGGTGTGTGTGTGGGGGGAGGGGGGGTGGCAGGAAGAGATTAACCAAAGAACTTATATGCATTTATGCATAACTCATGGACACAGACAATAGTGTCGTAGGCCTGGGGAGGGGGGATGCAGAGTGGAGGGATCAAAAGGGGGAAAAGGGGGACATATATAATACTTTGAACAATAAAGATACCTTTAAAAAGTTAATATTCTCATATTCTCACCCAGCTGGCATGGCTCAGTGGTTGAGCATCGACCTATGAACCAGGAGGTCACAGTTCAATTCCCGATCAGGGCACATGCCCGGGTTGTGGGCTAGATCCCCAGTGTGGGGTGTGCAGGAGGCAGCTGATCAATGATTTTCTCTCATCATTGATGTTTCTCTCTCTCTCTCCCTCTCCTTTCCTCTCTGAAATCAATAAAAATACATGAAAAAATGATATTCTCAAACAATATAAGAAAATATTACACTATGTTAACACCGGCGTGGCTTCACAGGGTGTGAAGTGGCAGAGGTCAGCCCTGAGGCCAACGAGGTGCAAAGACAGAGTTGACAAGAACAGTCTTGGGAACACTCACGTTAAAGAGATGCACAGAGGAGGATCTCCCGTGGAGGAAACCGAGCACCACCAGGCCATGGGAGGGGAACCAGAAATGCTGTCCTAAAAGCCAAGAAAACTTCTGGAAAAGACTGGTCTATAGTGCCAAGTGCTGCAGGAACCTCAAGTCTAGAGAAGACCAAAAGCCACCCACTAGGGACATCTATAGTAAGCTGGTGACAATTCCTGGGATGAGGTCACAAGATGCTGAAGGCCCATGGTTTACTGGATTGAAGAGGAAGCAAGAAATGAAGAAGTATACGCAGGCATAGACTATCTTTTCTCAGGAGAGACAAGGTTACTTCTCTGGGTTAGAGACCACTGCTAGTGTCACGATGGCGCTTTAGCTATTTGTTCATTTTTCGTTTGTGTATGCAAAACCCAAGGATACCTACAGGATAGGAAGGGGCCATTAGGAATGGGTTGGTTGAAAATATCAAAGCAAGGAGAGTTAATACATTTGAATAATAAGTTAGCGGTTCTTCACTATATGGAGGGAATATAGAGCCAAAAAAAGGAATATACTTACTTTTCAAATATGAATGTATCATTCACAAAATTGATTTTAGGGGGAAAGTCCATATACTGTATTCTCAGAGCAATGTAATGAAAAGGAATGATCAACCAGACAAATAAAAGTGGCAAAGGCATGGGTGTTATAAAACACTGGCTGATCAGAAGGGAAGACACGAGTGGGAACAATCAATGAAAATAATAAACTAACAGGATGCTGCCAATAAGGGCTTGGAAGAAAATATACTGCTCTAGATATTCCTATATTCATAATAAAGTGCCTGAAGGTTTATGAAATAAGTCTGCACTTAAAATAGCTTTTAAAACAAGTGAATGAAGTAACCAGCCAAAAGAAGGAAGAGGAAGGTAAAATCCAAAACAGAAAAAAATCGTTGGAAAAAAAACACGGAAAAGAAATATAGTAAACAATTAGTACATGCTAAGATAACATGAAATTCAAAGTGTGATCTCTGCAGATGACTTCATCAAGTATAAAGAACAGATGGCAAAATTTAAACTGGAATGGTAGTGGCTCTCACTTATTAATCAACTCATGTAAATTCATCAATTAAGCTGTTTGCTCCACACCAACTTTTTTGGTTGGGCAAAAAGACAAGATAGAGAAAAGTGAGGGGATATGTGAAGAGGAGTAATAGTGAGCTCACAGCTTAGTCTTTGATGTACCGGTCCATTATAAAAATCTCTTAGCATTCGGTCAGAAACAAATACGTATGATAAACATACAATAAATGTTTGAATAGTACCTTATATATTTTTTAGACTCTCTCTCTAGGAATATCTACTTTGTACTTTATTCTCTACCCCAGTTATTTCATTCAATCTCACAAAATTCTGAGAATGGCATTAATATTTATTCCTACTTAACAGGCGAGGAAACTGAGACTAGAAAAATTAATGACTTGCCAAGGACCTTTCAGTGGTAGAGCCAGGACTAATTCTCAGGTCTAATAGCACAGGATTTTTTAAAAGTTGAATCTATTTTTAATAATTGAGATATAATTCACACGCTACAAGAAATCACTCTTTTAAAGGATGGACTTTCATGATTTTCAGTATTTCTTCAAGATTGTGCCACCATTGCCATTAATTCCAGAACATTTGTACCTTCCTTAAAGAGACTTGGCACCCACTAGCACTCAGACTCCTTCCTCCAGCCCCTGGCAACCATGAATCTACTTTCTGTTTTAATGGATTCACTTATTCTAGCCACTTCATATGAATGGACTCATAGATATAAGTGGCTTTGTGACTGGCTCCTTCCACTTACCATAATGTTCTTAAGTTTCATCTGTGTGGTAGCAAGTACCCAGGATTCAAGAGTTAGGAGACAACTCAGACACCCTCTCATTTTACAGCTGGAGAAACTAAGACCAAAGATAGTTTATATATTTAGTGGCATCCAGGTCCCCTACCTCCTCATCCTGTGTTATTTCCACCACACTATAACTACGAAGACAATGAGTAGAATAAAAAAGAGATTCCACAATAGATTGAAATAGTCTATTAATTTGATATGCCATACACTGGAAATAACATATGGTAGGAAAGTCTGATATTTTATGAAATGTTTTCAATTTTCTGCAAGGAGTCCCACAAATTATATATTTCATGGGATACCAGAATGATACCAGATACTCATGTAGAAAAATGGCGTAATTGCCACAGCAGATTACATGACTTAAAGTTTGATTTCACTTTGTATGTACAAAGGTAACTATTAAAAAAATCCCACAAAATCTGAATTACCCTTAGTGAAAGTTCCAAATTTTCTGCTCCCCAGAGGTTCATATCCTTGTCGTACTGTCCAATCTCATTAAAATAATGCCGACTTATAGCAAAAATTCCTCCAGACATTGCGGGGGACCTAAAAAGAACACAAGTATTAAGTTGATTCTACAGACTCAGTTAGTATGGATTTGTGCCAAAATTATATTGAATATTAATGATAATACAGTTAAAAACTAGAAAACAACCATATTAACTAATGTCCAAATTTTTAAACATACATTTAAGTATGTAAAATTACTATGTTAAAATCATAACTACCAAAAAGTAGGCAGTAACATTTACTTAGCTCTTACCAAATTATGCAAGCAATATACAGGGTAGGGTAACAGGAGGTTTACAGTTGTTCATATGGAAAATAATATACTAATCAATAATAATACAAGAATAAACTCTGTGTTTCATAGCGCAGAACTGTAAACTTAATATTGCCCCACCTATGTTCTAAATGTTGTCTTGGTCAGCGGGAAAATTATCCTTAGACTGCGAGTTTCCTATGGGGATGAAGACTGAATTGGGTAGTTGAGTTCAGAAATTCCCCTCACTAAGGGCATTAAGGGCAATACTGACTTCAGGGAAAAACGATCACATTATAAAGCATTTTTTTTCTTTTGTCCATCAAAGCAGGACCCATTAATACCAAACTAAATAGTTTGAAAGAAATTACATGGGCCCGGCCGGCTTGCCTCAGTGGTTGAGCGTCGACCTATGAACCAGGAGGTCACGGTTCGATTCCCTATCAGGGCACATGCCTGGATTGCAGGCTTGATCCCCAGTGTAGGGCGTGCAGGAGGCAGCTGATCAATGATTCTCTCTCATTATTGATGTTTCTGTCTCTCTCTCCCTCTCTCAAATTAATAAAAATATTTTTAAAAAGAAAGTATTTACATGTTCATTCATTCATTCATTCAAAAAACTACCTATTTAAAAAAAACTATCTATTAAGCAGCTTTAACATGTTAGGGATAAATTAGTGAGTCAACAGGCGAAGGTGAGAGTAGGGATACCAGATAGAGGTTGCTGCAGTGGTCCCAGAGAAAGACGGTGGAATCTTGGATAAGGGTATAGCAAAGAAGGTGGTGAGATGTGGTCAAATTCGTTTTTCTTTTCTTTTCTTTTCTTTTCTTTTCTTTTCTTTTCTTTTCTTTTCTTTTCTTTTCTTTTCTTTTCTTTTCTTTTCTTTTCTTTTCTTTTCTTTTCTTTTCTTTTCTTTTCTTTTCTTTTCTTTTCTTTTCTTTTCTTTTCTTTTCTTTTCTTTTCTTTTCTTTTCTTTTCTTTTCTTTTCTTTTCTTTTCTTTTCTTTTCTTTTCTTTTCTTTTCTTTTCTTTTCTTTTCTTTTCTTTTCTTTTCTTTTCTTTTCTTTTCTTTTCTTTTCTTTTCTTTTCTTTTCTTTTCTTTTCTTTTCTTTTCTTTTCTTTTCTTTTCTTTTCTTTTCTTTTCTTTTCTTTTCTTTTCTTTTCTTTTCTTTTCTTTTCTTTTCTTTTCTTTTCTTTTCTTTTCTTTTCTTTTCTTTTCTTTTCTTTTCTTTTCTTTTCTTTTCTTTTCTTTTCTTTTCTTTTCTTTTCTTTTCTTTTCTTTTCTTTTCTTTTCTTTTCTTTTCTTTTCTTTTCTTTTCTTTTCTTTTCTTTTCTTTTCTTTTCTTTTCTTTTCTTTTCTTTTCTTTTCTTTTCTTTTCTTTTCTTTTCTTTTCTTTTCTTTTCTTTTCTTTTCTTTTCTTTTCTTTTCTTTTCTTTTCTTTTCTTTTCTTTTCTTTTCTTTTCTTTTCTTTTCTTTTCTTTTCTTTTCTTTTCTTTTCTTTTCTTTTCTTTTCTTTTCTTTTCTTTTCTTTTCTTTTCTTTTCTTTTCTTTTCTTTTCTTTTCTTTTCTTTTCTTTTCTTTTCTTTTCTTTTCTTTTCTTTTCTTTTCTTTTCTTTTCTTTTCTTTTCTTTTCTTTTCTTTTCTTTTCTTTTCTTTTCTTTTCTTTTCTTTTCTTTTCTTTTCTTTTCTTTTCTTTTCTTTTCTTTTCTTTTCTTTTCTTTTCTTTTCTTTTCTTTT
>NW_005370385.1:891689-895999 GCF_000412655.1 Myotis brandtii
TGGGAGAACTTCTGTGCTGGAGACACCCTTCTGGGGCAAGACTTGCTTCAGTGGGGCTTTGGTGCTCACTGAGTGTGGTCAAATTCTTGATATATTTTGAAGATGGAACCAGCAGATTTGCTTATAGTGGAATGTGGGGTGTTGGGAGGGAAAGAGTCACTGTTGGCTCCCACGTTTTAGGCCTGGGTACTTGGAAGACAGACTTGCAGGGCACTGAGATGGGGAATGCTGTAGGTGGGGCAGGGTTTTGGTGGGAAGATTCTTTTGGGATGTGTATTCGGCATTCAAGTAGAGAGGCCAGTAATAGTAGGATAGTTGGAGAGATGCATTTGGCATTCTGAGAGAGGTCAGGGCTGGAGACATAACTAATGGGCATCGTCAGTATAGGAGGATGAGATTCACTCTGAGGAGGGAGGGGGGAAGTGGAGAAGAGGACACGGGACCGAGACATGGACCCCTCAACAGTAAGAGGTGGGAGAGAAGAGGCGGACTCGGCAGAGACGATGGGAAGGAGTAACAGTGAGGTGGGAGGAAGACCAGGAGGCCGTGGTGGTCAGGAGCCCAAGGGAAGCGTGCACGTACAAGAGAAGGAAGGGAGAGCTCAGCAGGCAGAGCAAGTGAGATGAGGACTGAGAACTGGACACTGGATTTAACAATGGGAAGGCCATTGACAAGTTTGGGGTTTTTTT
This sequence comes from Myotis brandtii, assembly GCF_000412655.1. Lineage (NCBI taxonomy): Eukaryota > Metazoa > Chordata > Mammalia > Chiroptera > Vespertilionidae > Myotis > Myotis brandtii. The sequence continues at coordinate 892,379 of NW_005370385.1, forward strand.
TTGCGGTGGTGGGGGGGAGGCAAAGCCTGATTAAAATGAGTTTAAGAGACAAGAGTAATAGAGGCAAAGATCAAGGACTTGCTAGGCTATAGTGTTAGAAAATTTACTCATGTGGTTTGTAAAACAAAGAGGTTAAAGGTAAAAGAAGAGAAGTGAGCTTGGTGTCAAAAGTTATCAGTAAATATGGAAAGGGACCTGGAGGCAGTCTCTTCAGAAATAGCCTCATCGATGCAGTTAAAAGTCACAATATTCAAATCATTCTCACAGTTAGAGGTTTCCCAGACCAATAATCTAGGAAAACCATAGCTCAGTTCTCCAAGCTTCTTTAGAACCTTCCCCAAACCTCCTCTCTAACCGCAGTCCCCTGCTCCCTCTGCACATCTGTCATGGATGATGTCCCACATTTTGGTACAACCTATGTGTCCAGTTTCCCAGACCAATAATCTAGGAAAACCATGTTCATCTCAACCGATAGAAGCCCCTGGATAAATATTTTAGAAACAAATGCAGCCTGTGGCAGAGACATCTGCTTTTTCTATCCACAGAGCTGGCATTTTGTTCATTGATCAGCATATACAACCTGCTACTGAGAGCCAAGTCCACATTCTAAAGATGGATCTTTGAGGCCAGAGGGATACTAACCACAGAGATGTGGTGAACTGGGGTGACATGCTCATTTTCAGTGGAAGGAATTCAAAACCTACTCGGTTCTATTAGTATAGACGTCTAGAAACAAGATAAATAACAAAATATCATGAAGCTCAAGAAATTGAAGAAATAATCTCTGAAGGCTTCTTTCCCCCACCCCCACCCCACCCCAGGTACCAACACACATCTGCCATTTCCCCGTAACCTGAAGAAGTCTCACCGGATGGGTGTGGTGGGTCCTTCTGGTCCATCCATCTCATAAGAGAAAACAGTGTCCCATACAAATTGCAGATGCCAGTTGAAAGCTCCTCTTACAATAGGAGCGGGATAGTAGTTCAGTGTCAGGTGGTCAATGGAATCCACCATGGGACACACCACCATTTTGCGGTCCTTGGCGATGGCGGACAGCAAGGGCTCCAGCCAGACTCTGTTCACTTCACAGTGGCTGTCCAGGAACACCAGCACGTCCCCTGGGGAGGCAGGAACAGGCTCGTGTTCACCATGTGGATGAAACACCTCACAACCCAAGCCAAAGCCCAACACAACCAGTTTGTGGAATATTTGCTGTGTGTTTGTCTCTCAAGGTGCTTTCAATCCCACTGGGGGGAGAGAAGAGACACATATTTTGTACCAGATGTGCAGAGGGAGCAGGGGAACTGCGGGTTAGAGAGTAGGTTTGGGGAAGATTCTAAAGAAGCAGGGAGAACTGAGCTAGCCTTCGATTAAAAATATTTTTTATCTGGGCTTTGACCACTCAGCTCAATTGAGCTGACATCGCCTACATATTTGAAATAACAAATAGATGTTTTGCCTTTCAGTCAAAAGAAAATTAAATTCTCATGGGACTCAAATACAGGTCCAGGCTCTGTTTAGGCGCGTGGAGACGTGGAGGGCCTCTGGGGGGGGTTCTTAGGCCTCATGTCCCCAGGGAAGTGTTCATACCTGAAGCGCGAGCCGCTCCAATCAACCTGGCGCGAATCAGCCCCTCTCTCTTTGTGGTTCTTATGACTTTAATTTTTCCCCGAAACATTTCCAGGTGATAGTCTAGTTTTTCTTTCAAATCATCTGAGGGGAAACAAGTGCAAGACTTGACAATGTGTTAAGTCTTTGTTATGGGGTGGGGCCACAACATTAGTAACAAAGAAACAGAATTTCCGAAGGATGAGGCCCAGAAATCAGGATTTTAAAAAGATTCCCAGGTGATTCTAATGTGCAGCCAAGGTTGAGCACCACTGATCTAGATAATTCCAATTCACCCTTCCAGCCCTCAGTTTAGATGTCACTTCTTCCTGATTGTCATCAATGATCTCTAAAGACCAGGTGGGTGCCCCTACGTTTACCTCATGGAAGTATTAACCACCCAATGTGCCCAATAATGTAAGACCGGTTCTTACATCCACACCAGCGTTGCAATAGCATGTAGCTCAGTGCCTGCCTCAACACCACCCAAAACTGTTGTGTAAAATAACTCACATGCCACCAGAGATAGCACTGCCTTCCAAGTGGATTAGGTAGACTACTAGTGTTCTGTCTTACCAAATTCGCTCATGTCATCTACCAAAATAATTTCTTCAAGGATCTGGTGTGGAGTGAGGTTCATGACACTGGACACTGTCCGAAACAAGGTATTGAATTCTTCATTGTGGAAACAAATGACAATGCTGGCAGTAGGTAGCCTGGTTGGGTAACGTTTTTTAAGACACCTGTAGGCATATATGAGAGGAAGAAAAATGATTCATGTTTTGGGATTGCAGCTAACCTGGTTTCAAACTATATTACAAAGCTATAGTAACCAAAACAATATGGTATTGGCATAAAAATAGACATGTGGATCAAAGAAACAGAATAGAGTCCAGAAATAAGCCCATGAATATATGCTCAATTAATTTATGACAAAGGAGGCAAGAATATACAATGGGGTAAAGACAGTCTCTTCTATAAATTGTGTTGGGAAAACTGGACAGCCACATGCAAAAGAATGAAACTGGACCACTATCTTACACCATACACAAAAATCAATTCAAAATAGATTAAAAACTTGAATTAAGACCGGAAAGCATAAAACTTCTAGAAGAAAACATAGGTGGTAAGCTCATTGAGATCAATCTTGGCGATGATTTTTTGGTTTTGACAAAAATAAGGGCAACAAAAGCAAAAATAAATAAGTTGGACTGCATCAAACTAAAAAGCTTCTGCATTACAAAGGTGAGCCATTAATAAAATGAAAAGGCAACCTAGTGAATGAGAGAAAATATTTGCAAATCATATACCTGGTAAGGGGCTATATCTAAAATATATAAAGAACTCACACAACTCAATGGCAAACAAACAATATGATTTGTTAAATGGGCAGAAGATCTGAATAGGTATTGTTCTAAAGAATACATACAGATGGCCAACAGGTACACAAAAAGATGCTCAACATCACTAATCATCAGGGAAATGCGATCAAAACCAAAATGAGATATCCCCTCACACCTGTTAGAATGGCTGTTATAAAAAAGACAAGGAATAACAAGTGTTGGTGAGGCTGTGGAGAAAAGGGAGCCCTGGTGCTCAGTGGGTAGGAATGAATTTAAATTGGTGCAGCCACTATAGAAAACAGTATGGAGCTTCCTCCAAAGTTAAAAATAAAACTGCCACATGGTTCAACAATTCCATTATAGGTACTTATCTGAAGATAACAAAAACACTACCTCGAAAAGCTATCTGCACCCCCATGTTCATTACAGCATTACTTACAATAGCCAACACATGGAAACAATCCAGTGTCCACTGGTGGATGAATGGATTAAAAAAGGTTATAATAAAACCATAAAAAGTTCCATCAAAAAATGGAACCATAAAAAGAAGGAAATCTTGCCATTTGCAACAACATGGATGGACCTTGAGGGCATTATGCTAAGTAGAATAAGTCAGAAAAAGACAAATTCATATAATCTCACTTACATGTGGAATCTAAACAACTCCTCC
>NW_005370385.1:896041-911564 GCF_000412655.1 Myotis brandtii
GCCAGAGGCAGAGGGTGGGTGAAATGAGTGAAAGGAGCAGGTCAAAGGTACAAACTCCCAGTTATAAAGTAAGTAAGTAAGTCCTGGGGTGTACAGACAGCACGGTGACTGTAGGTAATACCACTGTATTGCATATTTAAAAGTTGCAAGGAGAGCCTGGCCAGCGTGGCTCAGTGTTTGAGTGTCGACCCATGCAACAAGAGGTTGCTGGTTCAATGCCCAGGTTTCGGTCTCGATCCCCAGCAGGGGGTGTGCAGGAGGCAGCCAATCCATGTTGATGTTTCTTTCTCATTGATGTTTCTATCTCTCTTTCCCTCTCCCTTTCTCTCTTTATAAAATCAATGAAAACATATTTAAAAAAATAAAAATAAAAGTTGCGAGGAGAATTGATCTTAAAAGTTCTCATCACAAGAAAAAAATATATTTTGAAACGATGTATAGTGACTGATGTTAACTAAATTTATTGTGATTATTTTACAATATACACTAATATAAATTCATTATGTTGTACACCTGAAACTAGTATAATGTGATATGTCAATTATATTTCAATACAAAAGAAATGGAGAAACATACATTTTATCTCTGGTATCTGGCACATCTCTCTGATTGCCCAAGCTTTTACTGATAATGGTATTAAGTCCATATAGTAAAATCCCATGAAGTAATTCTGGGTCCGAATAGTTAAAATTCTCATCTGTAAGAATAGGTAATTAGAGTCACTAAGTATTGGCTTACTACCATCACTTTGATATAGGGATGACATTGTTTACATATTTTTATTGATTTCAGAGAGGAAGGGAGAGGGAGAGATAGAAACAGCAATGATGAGAGAGAATCATTGATTGGCTGACTCCTGTATGCCCCCTACTGGGGATCGAGCCTGCAATCTGGGCATGTGCCCTTGATTGGAATCGAACCCGGGACCCTTCAGTCCACAGAGCCATCCACTGAGCCAAACCAGCTAGGGCAAAGGGGTGATATTTTTTTAAAAGGGGTGATATTTTTAAGTCTACCTATTAAAATTTATTTTTTATGAAAAACAGAAAGCTACCTAAACAAATATAACAAACTGTATTTAAAAATTGTTAAATTCAGGTGCTAAATGTATACACACCTATTCTATTATTTTTTGTATATAGCATATAAAAATATTTCATAATTTAAAAATTGAATTGGTCTAAAAGGATATTCTCTCTTGCAAATATTAAATATATGACATATTTTCCCCTTAAAATGGCTAACAGAGAAATTCAAAATAGTTACCTAATTTAAAAAATGGACGCCATTCTTTAGTTTGATCTTTGTTAGGTCTTTCAGTTCTTACATGTTGTCCTGGTATTTGCCTTGAGCGTGGTATTTGCCCTGCGCTGTGGATAGCTTGCTGTTGCAACTTTTTATCAAGTTTCCAAATTGATGCAGGCGCCTGCGTTTTCTTCTGCCAGTTGCTCACATGATCACGGTGAAGATGTACATATAACAGAGCTGACAAGATCCCAAGTGTCAAGGTTCCACAGAGTAAACACAGGACTGTGACATTTCGCATTGTAAATCTAGCATTTTTTAGGGTCCATTTTTAAATTTCCTAAAGCAGAAGGATTTGGGAGAAGCTGTATTAGACATTTCAATGGTTTGTAGTCTCATCTACTTGACTTAAATTCCATTTTCAGCATTTTAAAAACAATCATTTTGCTATAGATGCTTATTATGTATTTTGATAAGATAGTATACTTTCTTCTATTATCAGCAACTCCTAAAACTGATATTCATAAGATTACATAACATAAAAATGTGTAAGATGCTTATAAAACGTACAATATAATTAGAAGTCACTGGTCGATACTCCTGAGCATGTAGTTAATAGAAATAATGTGAAAGGTTTACGCATCAGTCCATCTTGGGGTGATAGTATAGGTCTCTATTTTAAAAATCTGATTTAACATCAATCAGACTGTTAAAAACATAAAAATACAATATCACATGCTGTGTGAATACAATATTCATACAATATTCACAACATGGGGAAAATGGACAGTGAAAACTGTGGTACACCCCTGAGGGACGGTGAAACGGTGCAGCTGAGTTGGTAGCACGGAGTTAGGTTGAATCTGTACATGAGGTACACATCCCTAGGAGTGCACCCTGGGGAGACTCTCACGAGACATGCATGAGCAGGATTCTTGAAGTCATGTTTGTAATAGAAACAGGACACAGCTTATGTTTCTCTCTACAGAAGAACTGGTAAAGGGAGGCTGTTCCATCAATACTAGGAATGAACCAACTGCAGCTCTATGGATTAATATTGTGAAATATCAGAAACCAATGTTTTCCAAAAACAAATAGGGTCTGATGCTACCGATATACATTTGCAAAACATGAGAAGCAGTGCAATTGTTTATGGCCACACCATATGCAGCAAATAATGGGGTGGGGTGGGGGGGGCGGGAGTGCACCCAAATATACACAGGTTTAGCATAGTGATTGCTCCCGTGGGGGAGGATCCAGGGGAGGAAAATGAGAGCTCCTAATGCTTAAAAAAGTACACACACACACACACACACACACACACACACACCACACGCACACACACCCCTCTGAGCCCTGTCTAGGTCGCTCAGTTGGTTAGTGCATTGTCCTGATATGCCAAGGTTGCAGGTTCAATTCCGGGTCAGGACACATATACGGATCAACCAATGAATGCATAACTAAGTAGAACAACAAATCGACGTTTCTCTCTCTCCCTCTCTCACTCCAAAAATCAAATAATAAAGCTCTGAAGTGGATGTGTCAAAACAATGAAGTTTGACAAATCTTGGTGAGGTGTACATGGTGTGTGTGGTATTTTTCTCTATATTTCCCTTAGGTTGGAAATACTTCATAATTTATGAGATTAATTATGACTTCTGGCTCTTCTCCCTCGTGTCTCTACTAGGGATGAAAGTAAAGCTAAAGCCCCAGGGCAAAGGAAACTAAGGAGAAAATAACATATGGGACTACATCAAAATAAAAAGCTTCTGCACAGCAAAAGAAGCCATCAACAAAATGAAAAGGGAGCCCACTGTGTGGGAGAACATATTTGGCAATGATCCATCTGATAAAAGGTTAATCTCCGAAATATATAAGGAACTCATGCACCTTAACAAAAGGAAGACAAACAATCCAACTAAAAAATGGGCAGAGGACCTAAATAAACACTTGTCCAAAGTGGACATACAGATGGCCAAGAGACATAAAAAAATGCTCAAAGTCACTGATCATCCGAGAGATGCAAATTAAAATGACAATGAGTATCACCTCACCTGTCAGAATGGCTACCATCAACAAATCAACAAATGACAAGTGCTGGTGAGGATGTGGAGAAAAGGGGCCCCTCGTGCACTGCTGGTGGGAATGCAGACTGGTGCAGCCATTATGCAAAACAGTATGGAGGTTCCTCAAAAAATGAAATATGGAACTGCCATTGACCCAGTGATTCCACTTCTAGGACTATATCCTAAGAAACCTGAAACACCAATAAGAAAGAATGTATGCACCCCTATGGTCATAGCAGCACAATTTACAATAGCTAAGATCTGGAAACAGCCCAAGTGCCCATCAGTAGATAAGTGGATAAAAAAGCTGTGGTACATTTACACCATGGAATACTATGCAGCTGTAAAAAAGAAGAATCTCTTACCCTTTGAGACAGCATGGAGGGAGCTGGAGAGTATCATGCTAAGTGAAATAAGTCAGTCAGAGAAAGACAAGTATCACATGACCACACTCATATGTGGAATCTAAGTAACAAAATAAACCAATGAACAGAGTGGACCCAGAGACATGGAAGCATGGGACAGAGTGCGGAATCGCGGCGGGAAGGTAGGGGAAGGTGGGTGAGTGGGAGGTAATCAACCAAAGACCTTGTATGCTTATATGTGTAACCCATGGACACAGTAGTGGGGTAGTGAAGGTCTGGGGCGGGGGGTGGGTGTGAGCTAGAGGGGGTTAATGGGGGGAAAAAGGGAACAAATGTAATACTTTCAACAATAAAAATTTTAAAAAATATATAAAACTAAAGCCTTGTCCAGGTGGCTCAATTGGTTGGAATGTCATCCCATACACCCAAAGATTGAGGGTTTGATTCCTGGTCAGGGCACGTACCTAGGTTGTGGGTTTGAACCTGTTTGGGGTGCATGTGAGAGGCAACCAATGGATGTTTCTCTCACATCGATGTTTCGCTCTGTCTTTCCCTCTCTCTTCCACTTTCTCTAAAAATCAATGGAAAAATATCCTCGGGTGAGGATTAAAAAAATGAAAATAAAAATAATAGTAAAGCTAAAAACCCTCCTAAGGAAAGAATAGATAAAGGACTGCATGAGATTATAGCACAGGTTTGGAAGACAGAAGGCTATGGACATGTGATAAAGATTTTAGATGGACAGAGGAAATCACTGACAGGACCCTGAGGGGGACCGAGTCCAGCAGATCCCGGAGCAGCTTGGGACGTGGAGGTACAGGCATGTCGGCCGACACATGGAGGGGCGGGTTCAGGAAAGGCCATGAGTTCATGTGCAGAACAGTCCATTCTCCCGCCCTGCCCTGCACAGACCCAGTAGACGGAAGCCTGCAGGGGCTGAGAACTGCAGAAGGCAACCTGGGGCTCAAGACCGTCTGGCCCACATGGCCCTGTTTCCACCGCGCACACAGGGTCCTGGCAGCCAGCTTGCTGTACCCGAGGCAGCAGCTGGGAGAATTATTCCATGGTGAGAAGACAGGCCCCAGAGAAAACCTCCACATGCTGAAACGTGGGGGTGACCCACAGAGCAGCCGACGGCCGTGTGTCACCTCAAGGACAGCACACCTGTGGCCTGGGTCACACAGACACCCAGAGATGCCAATCAGCCGTTAGTATCTCACTTTTCCATGGGAATGGAATGCTGCCACGAGCTGAGTGGTGTCCCCCAAACATCATATGTTGAAATACTAACGCTCACTGACCACATTTGGAGATGGGGTCCCTGAATAAGGTCAGACGGGCGGGCCCTGATCCAATCTGATGGGTGTCCTTATACGAAGACCAGAAGAGACCCAGGGGTGCAAGCACAGAGGGAAGGCCATGGGAGGATGCCGTGAGAAGGTGGCCATCTGCAAGTCAAGGACAGGAGGTGCTGAGAATGAGACTCTAAAGTGGGATTTGGCCCTGGCTGGTGTGGGTCAGTGGTTAGAACACAGGGCCTCGCATCAAAGGGTTGAGGGTTCGATTCCCAGTCAAGGGCACATACCGGGGTTGCAGGTCTGGATGTGTGTGGAGGCAACCAAGCGATATGAGTATGTCACATGAGGTTTTTCACTCTCTCCCTTCTTCCTTTCCTTTCCTCCCTCCCTAAAAAAATCAATGGAAAAAATATCCTCGGGTGAGGATTAACAAAAAAATAAAATTAAATGGGATTTGGGAGCTGGTCACTGCTCAGCTGGCGGCCCCGAGGACCCCATTGCTAGTGGAGAGGTGGCATTCCCATAGCCCTGGAACTCTGTGGCAGGGTCCTCGTTACAACTCAGTGGCGGCCACCAGGATGGAATACTGGTGGGAAGGAATGTTCTGAGAGGCGGGGCAGGGAGCAGCAATAAGTACATGGCCCAGATGGCTGTTGCTTGATGCTGTGGGGGCATTTGAAGAAGGCAATGAAAGGCCGAGTGTGAGGCGTCACCACCAGAGGGCCTCCTGAATGGCATGGGAAGGGACTCAGCCCTACCTCCGGCCGGCAGAGCAGGCAGGGCCGTGCCCAGGGCGTGTGAGTAAGGGCAGCAGAGTCCAGGGAAGGCTGACTTCTCAACCCTGACTCTTCTTCCCGGGGGAGGAAGGAGGCTCGGAGACTCAGGATGGGACGTCTGGGTGGGATCACGTCTGAAACCCCAGACCAGTGGTGGCGAACCTTTTGAGCTCGGCGTGTCAGCATTTTGAAAAACCCTAACTTAACTCTGGTGCCGTGTCACATATAGAAGTTTTTTTGATATTTGCAACCATAGTAAAACAAAGATTTATATTTTTGATATTTATTTTATATATTTAAATGCCATTTAACAAAGAAAAATCAACCAAAAAAATCAACCAAAAATCAACCTCTGACACGCATGTCATAGGTTCGCCATCACTACCCTAGACCCACAGGGACCCTCTGGGCCTACAGAAATGGCCCCTCCTCCCTGTCAGAAGCCAGCTCTCCCCCTCTGCTTGAGGGTGATGGAGAGGCCTCTGCTTTGCAAGGCAACATGTGTCCTCCATGCTCAGGCTCACCCTCCAGGTCCTCGCCTGGGCACCAGCTCAATGACTAGGGTCAAGTGACAACACAGCCTGGCCTGGGATGTGCTGGTCTGCTCAGGGAGCGGAGAGTGTTCCCTGAGGAAGCAGGCAGCTCCGCCAGCCCACCTGGCAGTCAGGGGCTGGGCCTGCGCTGAGGCCTGACCCCCCTGGGTCAAGGGAGGGGATATGAAGTTGGATGAGAGGAAGTTTGCTAATATGGGCGCATTCTTCCAGGACACAGTGTTTAACACCTTGACAAAGATCCTGGTTGCACAATAAATGCTTATTGATGGAATGAAGGACACTTTAAAAATGAGACATTTGATTATGCAAAGAAAAAGTATCCTATCTAATAAGGAGGGAATATGCTAATTGACTGCCACACCTTCAAAGATGGCGGCAACCACAATTACAAGATGGCCGGCAGGGGAGGGCAGTTGTGGGCGATCAGGCCAGCAAGGGAGGGCAGTTAGGGGTGACCAGGCCAGCAGGGGAGGGCAGTTGGGGGTGACCGGGCCGGCAGAGGAGGGCAGTTGGGGGCGATTGGGCCAGCAGGGAAGCAGTTAGGTGTCGATCAGGCTGGCAGGGGAGTGGTTAGGGCGTAATCAGGCAGGCAGGCAGGCGAGCGGTTGGGAGCCAGCAGTCCTGGATTGTGAGAGGGATGTCTGCCTGTGGGATCGGGCCTAAACCAGCAGGCGGACATCCCCTTAGAGAGGGTGCAGGCTGGGCTGAGGGACACCCCCCCCCCCCCGTGCATGAATTTCGTGCACCAGGCCTCGTCAAATATATAAGAGAAGATAACTTCTAATTGGGGGAAATGGGTGGATTAAAACAACTGAAAACAGAACAAAGCTGTTTCCACTTAAATGGCCACCATATCTTCCTGTTAAATGTCTAAACTCTGAGGAACTTTCATCTTAACTTTCTCCAAAAACTAAAAGCAACTGGAAACTAGTTAAAAGAGAATATAGGTGAGGAGCCAATTAAATTTAATATAGAAAATACACACTTGCATTAGTATAATAGGATTATTACTGAAAAATAAAATAAGTCCATTTTCTCTAGAGGGGCCTAATATATTAAGAATATTTGGGCCCCACCAGTGTGGCTCAGTGGTTGAGCATCCACCTATGAACCAGGAGGTTGCGGGCTCCATCCCCAGTAGGGGGGTGTACAGCAGACAGCCATCGGTGATGTTTCTATCTCTTTCCCCCTCTCCCTTCCTCTCCTGAAATCTATTTCTTTTTAAATAAAAAAATAATATTTGGGGGAATTCTCTTTAGGTGTGAACATTTATAAAAATATACCTCCCCAATTTTCTTATTTTACTAACTAGTGGCCCAATGCAAGGATTCATGCACATTGAAAGGACACTAATTAGAAGAAATATTTTAATATCGCTATTTGTCCTTTCTCAATAATAGAAGTGCCAGAGATGAAAGAAAACTAGTAAAATGTATATGAAAATAATATATAAATTGATTAATAAATAAACAATTAACAACATGCTATAACAACAAAGACATGACCTAAAAACAACAAAAACATGATATAAAACAAAAAAACATGATATAAAAACAACATCGATAAAAACGATGACTGATAAATTGATTAAACTTATTGTAATATCTCCCTGTACACCACATTAAGAGTAAAAATACTTTCAGAGTGCTTGACTAGTTTCTCTGGTGATGAAGTATTTGCAACTTTAACATCACACACTCTTCAAACTTGAGAGAAAGCAACATGTAAGTGACCATGTTCGAAAACGGGTTCAGGTAGGAATATTCCTACTCTGTCTAGAGTTTGTCCTTGTGATTTATTAATAGTCATTGCAAGTGCTGGCATCACGGGAAACTGTCTTCAAATTAATTTAAATGGGAGGCCAGTGTCAGACAGGGACAAATCAATTCTTGGAATCAGAACAACCTCTCCTTCCACAGATCTTGTTAATACTTCAGCTTCGATTATATTAGGTCAAAATCTTGTGATAATAAATCTAGTACCATTACAAAGACTTCATTTACTGTTACGATTTCTCATTAGCATGATGATTGCACCTACTTTCCATTTTAATTTATGACACAGCATTCCCGAAGGAGTAATACTATTAAGAAATTCGATGGAAATTTTTCCTTTTCGGCATCATCCGTTGAATCGATGGAATCATGAATGGATGGAATCATCACTCAATGCACCAGTCAACATTTATTTTTAAATTGCCAGTGCGAATTATATGTATCGGCCAGTCAGTTGGTTGGATGGTCGGATGGTCAGATGGACGTGCTGTCGGTCACTTAGCCTTTTATATATATATAGCTAAGTCAGTTGGTCGGATGGTCGGATGGTTGGATGGTCGGATGGTCAGATGGACATGCTGTCGGTCACTTAGCCTTTTATATATATATAGCTATGTTTTCTTTTTATTATTATTATGTTTTAATCCTCACCCGAGGACATGCTTAGAGAGGAGGATCAATTGCTTTCCGTGCCAGGGATAGAACCTGCAACCCAGGTATATGCCTGACAGGGAATCGAACCAGCAACCTTTCCATGCACAGGATGATGCTCAACCAACTGAGCCATTTCAGCCAGGCTATTACATTTTCTTAAAGCAAAGTTCCCACAGTGTCTGGAATGTGTCATTGCCTGCCCCCTTCCCTCACCCCACCCCATCTCCCACACTCCCCCAAAATACACAGAAAACCTCTCCTACCCAAAACAACAGATTCGGGAGGTCTGTGATCAGCTTTTCATCTCTGTCTCCTCAGAAGGAAATCATGATCAATTATTGTCTTCTCTAAAATATGCTGACTTCACAAGCTAGAAAAATATAGACTTTGTAAAACATATTTCAGCGATCACGTAAATGAATAGCAAACAAAATTTTAAATGCATTTGAAAAAAACCCTGAGCATGAATTAGCATGCACGCCTGCACATACACCCACTGAGGAACCAAAACCCTAAGGTAAGTCTGGAGCTAGTCGCTGAGTTGGTTTTAAAATGTGAGTCTTTACCGTCAGGACAACATGATCACACTTTAGATAATGTCACGACTAATTTTTCTGTAAATAAGTATATGTAACCCTCCCTTGCAAGGACAATATTAGTACCAATCTCCACGCAAGACCTATGGCTTTCTCACAGCACGAAGGGCTTTCCCCCCTATTTAATCTTTCTAAGTAAATGATACCTTCACTTGGTATAAACCTTAAGAAGGACAAAGGGTTACATAATGAATATTAGCCCTGATTTTCAAGAACTGAAGTCACTGTGATGCCCTCTAGGGTGGTGATAAAACCTTTAAAAAAAAACCCCAGATCTTCCGAACCCTAACCCCGTTCGAGAGTCAGCGATTCAATTCGCTGCTTCCACTGATCCCGCGTGGAGTAGCCGCCCCCGTTTCTGTTCCGCCCCCAGCACCCTGAGCTCACCCTTCCCGCTGAGACCGAGACCGCCTCTCCAGCTACTTTGTAATAGGAGTGTTTTCTAGGTTGAGTCCGAGGCGGAATTGGGCGGGAATGTGTGCTGAAAGATCTGGAAGATGGAATTCGTTTCTGAATGGTTGGATGGTGCCTGAATTTGAGCAAATACCACACTGGACTGGGCTGTGCTGCCCGCACCCAGCGGCCTCACAAAGCCCCGTGACATCACACAGGGGCCCCAGCCCCGCGGCCCCTGCCTGGGAGCCCCAGCCAGCAGGCGGAATCCAGGAGTGCCAGAGTCCATAGGGTCCTCCAGAGAGTCAGCATCCTCACGCCCCAGCCGAGGAAATGGGAAAAGTCTCCTAGGGGGAAAGCCAAAACCCTAGCCTCTCTTACATTTTTAACTCCTTTTTAAAAATTTATTTTAGCCCTAGCTCGTTTTGCTCAGTGGATAGAGCATTGGCCTGCACACCGAGGGGTCCTGGGTTCGATTCCAGCCAAGGGCACATGCCCAGATTGCTGGCTCAATCCCCAGTGGGGGGCATGCAGGAGGCAGCGGATCAATGATTCTCTCTCATCATTGATGTTTCTCTCTCTCTCTCTCCCTCTCCCTTTCTCTCTGAAATCAATAAAAGAAATACTTAAAAAAAAAATTAGAGAGAGAGGAAGCAGGGGCGGGGGTGGGGGAAGAAACATCAATTTGTTTTCCGCTTATTTATTCATTCAGTGGTTGCTTCTGTGTGTACTCTGACTGGAGGTTGAATCCAACACTTGGGCATATTGGGACGATGCTCTAACCAACCACCTGGACAGAATTAATTCTTTTGAAATAAAAGAACAAGCTTTCAACATACCGCAATCAACTTAAAGATGAGCCAAAGGGTCATTGGGCCGCCTTTTAACTTTTTACTCTACATTACTCAACATTTAGATGTTAGCAGATGTGTTCGGCCAAATGCTTGTGAAATTTCCTCTTTCTTGGCATGTCTGAGCAGATCCGACCCTCCCCCGGTTGAGAGGCTGACTCAGTGTTTTGCTTGGGACCAGACATCTGCTTCCAAGTATGTGAGAGGGCAAGGCGGGGCCTCCTGATACCTCTCTGCCCAGCTGTGGTGGCAATAATGACCTCCAAGCACAGCTCAGTTGCCTTTGGAAAGGCTCACAGGGAAGGTCCTTCTTTGTCCCTTCATGATAAGAGTAACATTCAAAAGAAACCTTTATTCATAATAACCCTCAGCTGGAAACAACCCAAATGTCATCAATAGTAGAATGGGTAAATTGTGGTCATTCCTATAATGAAATGCAAAACAGCAACACACGACTGAACCACAGCCACACGCAACAACATGGAAGAATCTCGCAGCCATAATATTGAACAATAGGAGCCGGACAGAGGAGTTCATAGTCCTGTTTCTATAAAGCTCAAGAAGAGGCACAATTAATCTAGAGTGACAGCCCCCCCCCCCCCCCCCCAAAAAAGCCTGAGGGTGGGGTTGGGGAGTGCTTGTTTCTGAGACATGCCAAGAGTAAGCCTTCCAGAATGGTCTGCATTTCCTTGGTCTGGGCGAAGGCTTCATGAAAGTCAGATACAAACTTTCATTGGGCTGTTCATGGAAGACTGTGCATTTCACTGTATGCATGTCACGTCCTCAAAAAATTAAGGAGGAAAAAGTGAGTAGGCACCATTTTTTGATAAAAGGACAGGAGATATGGGCCCTCCCCTGGGAGTTGCTGAAGAGTGACGAGGGAGCTAGAGTCCCCAGGCAGGACTTAGGGGAAGGTGAAAGGTAAAACGTGCATTGCGTGGCTGCACCGGGAGTCAAGGTTAGAACCTGGCCAGGAGTCAGGGGCACAGCTGTCAGAGCTGATTCATGAGGGGAGAGGACACCAACACCGCAACAAAACAAAAGGCTTAGAGCAAAGGCACAGCATAAGGCAGGTAGCCGGCAGGAAGGAACTGCAGGGAGGAGGGCGGGAAGACGGGGGAGAGCAAGGCGAATGTGCAAGAAACTTCTGGAACTTTCCCTGTGGCTAAAAGGAAATTAGAAGGCTGACACGGGGCATGTTTCTCTCCAATTAGCAGCCTTGCATTTTAGTCGATTCTAATTAAACAATTACAAGGGGGAACAAAGTGGCTCTGAGCTTTATTCTTAGGTTGAGAAGGAGAAGAAAGACCCTGATGGGGAAGGCACAAGAGATACAAAACTCCCTTCTGTTAAGAGAGGTAACACCTCGCCCTCGCCGGTTTGGCTCAGTGGATGGAGCATCGACCTGCGGACTATAGGGTCCCAGGTTCGATTCCGGTCAAGGGCACATGCCCAGGTTGCGGGCTCGATCCCCAGCGGGGAGCGTGCAGGAGGCAGCCAATCAGTGATTCTCTCTCATCATTGATGTTTCTATCTCCCTCCCCCTCTTCCTTCCTCTCTGAAATTAATAAAAAATAAAAGAGAGAGAGGTAACACTTCAAACCCAGAGAGCCAGGAAAACCTTATTCTTTCTGGTCCTATGTCTCCCGAGAGGAAAAAGCAATGCTTAAAACAAGGGGTAGAGAAGCGGAAATGAGGAATACAAATGAAAAGAAAACAGGCCCAAACATTTGAGTATAAATCTGCCAATTATTGCAAACCAGCCCAAGCATTTCAGCTCTTGGAGGGCAGGGCCCCAGTCTCACCTGCTCTGTGTTCCATGATGCTGTGCCCAACACGTGGTAGGTGCTAGCAGATATTCACTAAATAAATTCCCAAATAATTATAATACTTAAGACAAAGAAATTAGTAAATAATGCTAAAATGTGAATATGTTTTATGGGGGGAAAGGAAACAAAAGGAAGGAAGAGGGGGAAAAGGAGTTAAAAGTTAATCAAGTGACTTTAGTCTCAGTCCTGCCTGGCTTCCTCCAACCAACCCAATTGGGCTCATTACCCCAAACCCCTTTTGTCTTTCTTTGCGCCAGAGAGAAAGGCCTGCAGACCTCCCAGCGCACCACTCTGACCTCTAAGTTCCTCCATATGCTATTGGTCACACTTGCCAACCTGTGCTCTCCCTTGTCTTCAGCGCCTTCAGAAGAATCCAGTCCGCATCCACTCTGTTCTCTCCCCCCTCCCCGGCCAGCCATTGAGATCATCATTTCGTATCTGATCATCTCAGGAACCAGCATTTTCCCCAATAACCATGCAGTGAGCTTTTCCCATGGGAGTGGGTGGTTATTTTAGGAAACTCACAAGCGGGGGTTTTGTTTGTTTGCTTTATTTTGTGTGTGTTTTTTTAATATATACATTTTTTTATTTCAAAGAGTAAGGGAAAGGGAGAGAGAGATAGAAACATCAATGATGAGAGAGAATCATCAATTGGCTGCCCCCTGCACCACAACCCAGGCATGTGCCCTGACCAGGAATCTAACTGTGACCTCCTGGTTCATAGGTCCATGCTCAATCAGTGAGCCACACCAGCCGGGTACAAGCAGGATTTTAATTTGAGAGGTTCCCTTTAGAAATGTATGACTTGCTGTCTTAAAGTGTGGGAGATTACTGTGGACTCAGGGCTGCGGGTGTGAGGTTGGGGAGGAGGCATGATCTGGTAATAAATTTCAGGCAGTGGCCTTCCCTAGCCGAATATCCAAGGGGGACCATCTTATGTGACAGCATGCTGACTGCTTCTATTCTATGCCAATGTTTTATTTATTTGACTCAAGGTTATAACATCTCTATATATAAAAGCCCAGCGACCAGAATGGCAGAACGACAGGAAAAACCGGTGGCTATGACGCACACTGCAGCAGCCAACCAGCTTGATCCGGGCCCTGATTGGCCCCCAGCTCCCAGATCAGGGCGGGGCCGGCCGCCAACTGCCCACAGCCCCTCCCCCTGCTGGCCCAGCCTGATGGGCCCCCACCCAACCTGGCCGGCCGGACCCTACCTGTGCACAAATTCGTGCACCTGGCCTCTAGTTTAATATAAGACAAAGAAGTGTATAAGCAATGGTAAATTGTGACTATTTAGAAGTGGGGGAAAATGGTTTTCATTTGTAGATGCCTCCTGGTTGAAGTAGCTGCAGGTGCTGTGCATTGAAACCTGAGCTGGGCTACACCACAGACACAGAAGGGCCCTAAACCTGGAGAAGCTCACGTCGTCAACAGGGAAAAGACATTGCTCAGGACATTGGTTCAAACTCTATGAATAGATCCGGCAAAGGAGGCAGTTCCCCTGGAAAAGTAACAGCAGAACTGCTTCTGGCAGATGTGGCTCAGTAGCATCTTGAGTGAATGATTGCTTTTGTTTTCACTTAATTAACACACACACACACACACACACACACACAACTTTGTTTCTGGGAATGTTAAGAACATCTGTTGGCCCTAGCCAGTTTTGCTCAGTGGATAGAGCATCGGCCTGCAGACCAAAGGATCCCAGGTTCAATTCTGGTCAAGGGCACGTGCCTTGTTTGCAGGCTCCTCCTTGGCCTGGGCCCTGGTCGGGGCTTGGGCAGGAGACAACCAATCGATGTGTTTCTCTCACATCAATATTTCTTTCTGTCTTTCTCTCTTCCATTCTCCCTAAAAATCATTGGAAAAATATCCTCGGGTGAAGATTAACAACAACAAAGAATATCAGTAGGACAAAGATGCTCTAAAGATAAGAATTACATAAACGCTCAGTTAGTTATTCAAAATATTAATGATTCAATGATGAATGGTCCATTTGGAGACTTTTTATGCTGTAGCTTGGTTCAATGCCAAATTATAACCATCTCAGGCAGCATATTCACAGTGGCTAACATGTGGAAGTAACCCAAGTGCTCATCGGTGGGTGAGTGGATAAGCAACATGTGGTATCTACATACAATGGAATATTTTTTAGCCTTAAAAAGGAAGGGCATTCTGGCACATGCTACAACATGGGTGAATCTTGAGGACATCATGCTAAGTGAAATAAGCCAGTCACAAAAAGACAAGTATTGTATGGTTTCACTTAAAGGAGATTTTTAGAGTAGTCAAAATCACAGAGACAGAAAGTGGAATGATGGTTGCCAGGGTGGGAGGTGGAAGGGGAGAACGGGGTATTAGTGCTCAAGTTTACAAGATGACAAGAGTTAGGGGGACGAATGGTGGTGATGGTTGCACAACATTATGAATGTAGTGTTTTACACCCCTGAACCATACACTTAAAAATGGTCAAGATGATCAAGTTAATGTTATGTGTATTTTATCAGTAAGCGTGCGGGGAGTACACAGGTGATTTATATCCTGTGCCACACGCTGAGAAAACCTCCCACATCCACTGTTGTTCTTGGTGCGCTTATTAAAACGTGGTTTCGCTTCCTTTCCACACACTTTTGGCTTCCTGTTGACTTCCTGTCCCACTTGCTTTGCAGCTTTCACTTCTGGCTCGGTTAGGCCGCTCTGTCCTGGACGTCATCTTTGGAAGGAAAGCAATAACGTACAACCCTAATATATCGCCTACGTATTTTTGTCTTAGTGAAAACAAAGCCAATGAGCACTGCAGCATTTTCCCCTTTAATTCAAGTAGCTGTTCAATATCAGCTATGTCGGGCTCTGTAGATGTTAGGGTTACTTAACTCCTTCTCTTACTGGGAGATAAAAGGGGGAAGTTTTATTAGAAACTGTGCGGAGCCACGTGCCTCGAAGGACTCGGTCAAACCGCGCAGAACGCGAGCTCCGCTGGGGGCTGAGAGAGAGCAGCTGTTCCCTGTTCCTCTCCCTCTCCCTTCCTTCCACCTGCCTCTCCTTCTCTTTGCCTTCTGTTTGCAGTCAGGTGCAGACCCACCTGCTCAGGGTCTGTGCCCTGCTCCACCCTCTGT